>NC_068982.1:127581695-127597323 GCF_001194135.2 Octopus bimaculoides
ATAATAATGATAACAATAATAAAATAATAATAATAATAACAATAATAAAATAATAATAATAATAATAATAATAATAATAATAATAATAATAATAATAATAATAATAATAATAATAATAATGATAATAATAATAATAGTAATAATAATAATAATAATGATGATGATAATAATAATAATAATAATAATAATAATAATAATAATAATAACAATAATAATAATAATAATAATAACAACAATAATAAAAATGACAACATCAAAAAATACCTTAAGAATGAGAACCCAGGTTTGAAATTTCACCAAGACACCTGATGAAGGCTGGAGAGTAACAAACAAGATGAGGACAAATATCCGTCAAATGTAAATAATGTAATTCCATACATGTCAAAGTGACTGAGAGTGTCATCAATATTATATTGTCTGCATCTCTATACAATACTCTGCCCCACCCCCACCATCCACATGTCACCACTTCATGGTGAATGAACCTGGTCTATATTTGGTCATCTATTTATGCAGACACAGAAAGTTTCAGTATTATTAGTACATTCACCAGTGACATCCTCCTCCTCCTCCTCCTCATCATCATCATCATCATTCTCAATTCTCACCATGCAATTTTTAAGGCCACTGTAGCATTTAAGTACATGTTAAAAATATGCATATTTTTCTTTTTGCTCATTTTCCTCAATGTGATCATGTAAATGTAACAACCCAAAATAGTTCAACAGTGCAGGCATGACAGCTTCCCAACCACATGATTCCAGGTTCAGTCCCACTGCATGGAACCTTAGGCAAGTATCTTCTACTATAACCTCAGGCCTACCAAAGCCATCTGAGTGGATTTGGTAGATAGAAACTGAAAGAAGGCTGTCATATGTGTGCATGTGTGTGTGTGTGTGTGTGTGTGTGTGTGTTTGAGTTTGTGTTTGTCCTCCACCATTGCTTTGACAACTGATGCTGATGCATTTACATACCTGTAATCTAGTGGTGCAGCAAAAGAGACCAATAGAACAAGTACTAGGCTTCAGAAAATAAGTCCTGGGGGTCAATTTGCTTGAATAAAACCCTTCAAGGCTGTGCCCCAGCATGGCCACAGTTAAATGGGTGAAACAAGTAAAGGATCTCCTAATAAAATAATGAGCATAGTGTTTTTATATATTTGTCCAGAACCACGTCGGACACAGAGGAGGAGAGAAAATAGTAATTTGGTGAAGGAGATGTAGTGAGAGTAATAACCCTGACTGAGATGGAGTGAGAGAACGTAATAGCAACAAGAGAAAAGAAGAGGAGATAGATGAATAAGGAAGGAAGGGGTGAAAAAAAAATCAGCATTTCAACTCTGTGTGAGTATATGTGTGTATGCATGTGTGTGTGTACAAGGGAGGTACGTGAATGTTTATATGTGTGATTATTATGCACCTTATGTTGTACCTTATTTATATATAAAATACTACAATTAGCCATTATTATTGACAACGCATGATCAGCTAGTATATGATAAAGCTCTGCTAAAGCCCTACTAATACAAACCTTACAAGTGAACTTTAAGATTTTGCCTGTCTGGACAGGCCACATGGCTACCACCACTAAGTCGCATCTCTGTCTCTTAAGATCTGCATGGAGCCAATATCATGACATCATTCATTCTGTCGAATTGCTGCTTCAGTATCAATACCATTCAGTGACATAGAACAGGTCACTGGGAGTTCACATACAATGTCTAATACTATTTGAAATGTGACAGATACTGTCAATTTAGGTTTCCCAGAAAATGTTTTGCTTTGCACAGAAATTGTCTTTTTACATTTTTTAGTATCTCCAAATAACACCATCAAGTCATCAAAATTCTTTTGTGGTCATGGCAATGTCATCTTATGACCAACTACAGACACATACACACATACAGACATATGCACATGCACATAAGTGCACAGGTATACACACACACACACACACACACACAGAAGCACATTTACTCAGAGAGGCACATAAATACATATACACATACATACACATGCAGCATCAGTAGTACATACAAATACACATGCACACATACGTACACATACATATACAGGTATACACACACATGCAAAAACACACATACACATATATACAGACACACACATTCAAAAACACACATACACATATACATACACATACACATGCAAAAACATGCATACATGTACATACACACAAAAAGGCACATACACACACATAGAACACACACATACACATAGTGCTTATCATTAGCGATAATGTAGTTTATTTGTAAAACTGTGTCGGATGCCAAAATTGCTCAATATTTCTATTCATTCCAATAACCAATTTTGAATTGTCACAGAACAATCAAAATATTAAAATAAAAGCTATGGATTTTTAAAATATTCTTTTGCCACAAAAAAAAAGAAAAAAGGAAGTAAAAAAATCACTGTGAAAATTTTGCTGCAAAAAAATCAACTTCACAGATTGTTTGAAAATTATTTGATGTTTAAAAAACTCAGAAGACTGATATTTTGTATCTTTTAAAGATAAAATGAAAAAGATAGGTGGAGTACCACTCACATTTTATGAAAAATATTCTACTTGTGTAATTTGATCTTTTGTTTTGTTTTGTCACACTTTCAGTTACAAAATAATATACTTCTAGCAAGGCTCTTCAACAGATAATTTAAATGGTATTTGTTTTAAATATTCTGCTAAACAGTATTTGTTTTCAAATATTTTGCTAGACACTAATCATTCAAAATATTTTAACCCTTTCACTACAGAAATCAGATATATTGGTGCAGTGTGGTAAGCAGCTTGATTACCAACCACATGGTCCCGGGTTCAGTCCCACTGTGTCACACCTTGGGCAAGTGTCTTCTACTATGGCCTTGGGCTGACCAAAGCCTTGTGAGTGGATTTGGGAGTCGGAAAATGAAAGAAGCCTGTCATATATATATATATATATATATATATATATATGTTTGCGTGTCTGTGTTTGTCCCCGCACCATCGCTTGACAACCAATGCTGGTGAGTTTACGTCCCCGTAACTTGGCAGTTCAGCAAAAGATACTGATAGAATAAGTACTAGGCTTACAAACAATGAGTCCTTGGGTCAATTTGTTTGACTAAAGGCAGTGCTCCAGCATGGCTGCAGTCAAATGACTGGAACAAATAAAAGAATAACAAGTAAAAAGTAATATCTACTCAAGTTTTGTTATCCTTAAGTACCAAAAGCAGTTTTACATACCAATCTATCTTTTGCGGAGGAATGTTATGCTTGAAACTAATTTTTAAAAAAATATGTTTATTAAAGCAATGTGACTTTCAGAAAATACTAATTCTACCTTTTGGTAAATATCTAGCATCATTACTGGAATAATCATGAAATTTAATTTTACTGTGAAAGGGTTATTACATAGTAATTGTTCAAAACATTTTGTTAAACAGTAATTGTTTTGAATATAGTACAAAATTGTTATTGTTAAAAATATTTCCTACATAAAGAATTGAGGTAGATAATCTTGTTTCAATTTTTGCATGTTTCTTAGACAGGTGGAATGGTAGTTCCCACAATCCTTTGCAGGTCTAGTGGGAGCAAGAGAGGAATTGGCCCTTAAACCCAAGACCAGACTCCAATGCTTCTTTAAACATTTTGTTACTATATTCCCATTGAAATTCACTGTGTTTGTTTCAGTTAACATTGAAAATAAAGAAGTTATATAACTTTGTCGATATTAAGCTGAATTAAAGCAGCAAGCTGTCAGAACCATTAGCACACCAAGCAAAATGCTTGGCAGTATTTCAGCCATCTTTACTTTCTGAGTTCAAATTCCACTGAGGTTGACTTTCCTTTCATCCATTCAAGGTCATCATCATCATCATCGTTTAACGTCTGCTTTCCATGCTAGCATGGGTTGGACGATTTGACTGAGGACTGGCGAACCAGATGAATGCATCACGCTCTAGTCTGATTTGGCAGAGTTTCTACAGCTGGATGCCCTTCCTAACGCCAACCACTCAGAGAGTGTAGTGGGTGCTTTTTACGTGCCACCGGCATGAGGGCCAGTTAGGTGGTACTGGCAACGGCCATGCTCAAATGGTATGTAAACGGATATTTATCAGGTTACTAAAAGTTTCATATTTTATTCCTACTTGCAATTGTTAAACTCCTGGACAACGTCACCTAACAGATGTGTTGGTGTGTTCAGTGGCACATGAATTAGCTGACTATGACTGGGTGTTGTGTAGACTGATATTTAGTTTGGAAGAGAGCTTTATGAAATTTTAAGTTACCCAATGGTTCTCACACTACATAAATACATACATTCATTCATTCATTCATACACACACGTACACACTCACACTCATAGACATATTATATATACACATATATACACACATATACACAGGTACACATCATCATTATCATCATTTAAGATCCAATTTCCTTGCTAGCATGGGTTGGACATATATATATGCATATGTATCTATCTCTCTCTCTATATATATATATATATATGTATGTATGTATATATATACATATATATATATATTTATTTATTTATGTGTTTCAGCCAAGTGGCTGCGGTCATGCTGGTGCACCACCATGAAAATATATATATATATATATTATATATATATATAGATAGATATTTGAGAATTATTCGGTCTTAGTAGACACATGACATGTGATCTTCTTCTAGCACATTAGCAGTCCACCTAGTGGCCTCCTTTATATATATTTTTATATATACTTATATAGATAGATAGATAGATAGATACATACATTCATACATACATATGTGTGTGATTGTGAGTGTGTATGTGTGTGTGGTGGGGGAGAGAGAGAAGACAAGGATTCTCTTCTTGTGTCTAGTTTAGCGCTTGAGTGCACACTGAAATGTAAATCATGTTTTTGTTCCTAAACCATGTTTTCTAGCCTCTAGATAAAATTTCAAACTCATTCTATAAATTTTATTTTCACAGACTCTTCTCCATTCTAGCTCAGCAATGATATGCATATTCACTCTCTATTTCTTTCTGCCTATCCAGTTGTCTCTCTCTCCTTATCTCTTACTTTCTCTTTCTCTCTCTCACACTCTCTCTCTCTTTCTCTCTCTCTATCTATCTCCCTATCAACTACCCTCTCCTCCAATATCTTCAATATTTATTCACTTTTTCTCTTTGAGGGAAGATGTTGTTTGTTATTATTAATGAAAACTAAATGAAAATTTCCAATTTACCTTTTAACTTTCACCATCAACAATTAATATAAGTGATCCATTAACTCAAGAAGAATTGTTTTCTTGTCTTTAGTTTACCTCTTCAATGCACACCAAAATATAAATCATGTTTTTGTTCCTGCAAGAATTGCTTTCTTGTGTCTAGGTTACATCTCCAATGCACACCAAAATACAAGCCATGGTTTGGTTCCAACTAATGCACCACCTGTCCTACCCCTTCCACCACATTTGCGCCATTGACTTTAATTTTCTCCCTAATTAACTAATAGTCTGGTGTCAGCGTCATTCTGAGACTACAGCTGCAAGCTACCCATACCATACGTACCTAAGTACATACATACTTAAGTACATACGTATGTAAGTATATATGTAAGTACGTGCGTACTTACATACATACATACATACATACATTACATACATACATCTTACATTACATACATACTCACTCACACATACAGCCTTGGCCAAAAGTATTAGATCACTCCAATGTTTCTGCTACCTCAATGTTAATGAAACTTGTGCACATGGTAGATTATGGTATTATTCACAATATACACTAGTTTTAATACCTGGTTGACCCTCCTTTATCATCAATTACCGCTTTTATACTGTACTGTACATATGCAACCAATTATGAGTAAGACCAACGTCCAAAATTAACCTGTGTTTCCTTGATTATTTCAGAGTTTTATGCTAGAATATGTTATAGATACAGTTAATAAACAGTAAAATGCCTAAAACAAGAGAGTTGAGTGAGTGTGAGCGAGGTCAAATCGTAGCTTATCATGAAGATGGAATGTCTCAAAGGCAAATTGCTCAGAAGATGAAATGTTCTCGATGTGCGTTGCAAACGACTCTCAAGCGCTTCAGAGAGACAAAAGATGTGAAGACAATACAAAGAACAGGTAGAAAAAAGGTTACATCACCTCGTGATAACAGATCCATCGTCCGTCAGTCGCTCAGAATCAGGAGAAAAACATCGTTGGGGCTCTGTGCGGACTTCAATGCAGCAAGTACTTCACAAATATCTACATTATCGCGACAATTATTGTATTGGACATGACGGGCAAACCAACATGGCTTTTCTAGCGTGCAAGTGGTATGCGAGAAATGCGAAGAAAAAAAAAAAAGAATCAAGGTTCCATCAACAATAGAAATTTCTGGAAACGAGCCAATCACTTCTTCACCGACAAATCAGGCGATCGTACTAGTCAGATAGACAGATTTTATTCTCATCACAACGGGAAATAGGATTGGTGGATTATCCTAAAAGTTAAGTCTTTCGTCAGTAAACAATATATTTCTCAACACATATTAGTGATTAGTAACTTGATCGTAAGTGCGATGTGAACTCAGAGACTAAGTAATTTGGAGAAAAAAGACAGGGAAGCTGTAAGATTCAGAAAAGTCCTAATTAACGATTATGACTGAAACAAGGAAGAAATAAAGCTTCATAACATGAAGGAAAACTGAAGGTTTCTACAAAGCAACTCGCTGATTTCTAACGATTATATCTATAGCTGGTACATGATCCCTACCAAATGATAGGTGACGGAGAGATAATACCATAAAAGCGAAGAGATATTTGAAATTCTTGAAGGAAGAAGACAGCAGAGCTATACGAAGTCGCTAGTAAAGAAGATAGACATCAGATGTTATTAAATCGGAATAAACAAGTATTTAGATGTTTGCACATGCCCTGCAACATGAGGATCAGAGTCGTAAGATGTCCTGCATTGCAAGACAGCGTGGTAGAGAAATGTTTTAGAAAAGTGCTTTAAGGATGGCAGCAACGTACTTGCACTCACCGATGCTCAATAAAAAGGCAATTTGAAAGTAGGCCCGTGTGTGTGTGTGTGTGTGAGAGAGAGAGAGAGAGAGAGAGAGACCAATCATCCAAGTTTACAGTAATGTGATTGATGGAAAGGTTAAGGATATGGATGCAGGAAAGTCAGTTTGTCTGATAGAGTTGCCGAAACGCTGGAAATATTTACCAAGGTTGAACGTGTGCTAGCTACGCTCATAATCAATCAGATTGTACAGGAAGGTGTCATACTCAATGACTGGTGTTGCAATGTCACTGCAAACACTAAGTTGATGATGCTGGTTATGAAAATTACTGAAAGTGTTCAAGAAAATGTAATTAGAAGAACTAACCTAGATAAGATGCAACTGACCTCCAGAGACAACGTAGTGAGGACTTCTCTGAAGCCATGCACTTCCTACCACCTGAAGAGTTGTAAATATTGCCAAATGCAATGGTCGACGCGAAAGTGTCGATAACTTTCTAACCAGGAATGTACTACTCGACAATACGCACGAACGCAAACGCACACACACGCACGCACACGCACGCACACACACACATACACTGTATATATGCATATCATTATTGAATTTATTTCAATGTTTCTTGCCAATAGAGAATGAACCGGTTTCTAACCTAGATCCAAGGTTCCTTCATTGGAATTTCAACATCAACAACAGGGCATGTATGTATGTATGTATGTGCAGATTTGTATGTTTTATGTATGTATTCTCATGCATATAGTTACATATCTAAACATGCCCATTTCTAGTTAAATGATAAACTTCTGGAAAGCTTTACAGATTTTTACATTTCCAGTGATGGATTGGATCTGCAGTCTTTCATGACAAAATTATTTTAGCATTTTCTATATTGTCTTATTTTGCTTTTACATATCAATTTGTGTGTCCCTTTTCAACACACACACGCACGCACGCACGCACGCACACATACACACACACACATATATATAAATTCACGCGCGCATATATATATACACATATATGCATGAACGCTTGTATACGAGGATGAGTCAGTAATTAATTTACCGAGTACTTAATGCTTTCCTTTAGGCAAGAAAGTTAGTCATGCGCATATCACGAGACAGGGGAATGGTATCTCACGTCAATATGGCGCAGGTTTGCACTTGAAAAGTCAATCAATTCGTTGTTGTTATTACGTTAACCATTATCACTCTGATTTCTCTTTACTCCGAAGTAGAACAGTGTCCAGTGGTTCATTTTCTCTACACTGAGAGTACATCCATTGAAGCCTCAGCACAAAATAAGAAGAGTGCTTTGCAGCAATGGATTGTCTATGAATGAAGTGTAACATTAAGTTAATGGTTGCGCTAGTACTTTGCATCATGAAGGAGCTGGACGTTCGACCCTGTCCTGTGCCGATGACAATATTGAAGTAGTCAGTGGAATGGTTCCCTTGAATAAACTGATGACGATTGATGAATTATATGCAAATTATAATATGCAATAATAAAATGAAAATTAGTTTTGGCTCTGCCAATGACGTCCTCCACAGTAGACATAGTTATGATCAACATAATAACAACGCTTCACATTCAAGTCTACACTACGATGGCCAGAGAAGGATTTTATGTGGTGAGCGGACAACTAATTTTCACAGTAATGGGGGAAAAAAATGAAAACACCTTCTTTTCTTTTCTACTGTAGGTACAAGGCCCGAAATTTATGGGGAGAGGGCCAGTCGATTAGATCGACCTCAGTACGCAACTGGTACTTGATTTATCGACAAAATGGTACTTCATTTAAAGGCAAAGTCGACCTCGACAAAATACCGCTAAGCATTTCGCCTGGCGTGTTAAACGTTTCTTATTTCTTTATTGCCCACAAGGGGCTAAACATAGAGGGGACAAACAAGGACAAACAAAGGGATTAAGTCTATTACATCGATCCCCAGTGCGTAACTGGTACTTAACTTATCGACCCCGAAAGGATGAAAGACAAAGTGACCTCGGCGGAATTTGAACTCAGAACGTAACGGCAGACGAAATACCGCTAAGCATTTCGCCCGGCGTGCTAACGTTTCTGCCAGGTCGCCGCCTTAAAATGGAAACATTGCGAAATACTTAGCGTCAATATGTGTAATGTGCGCGCGTGTAATTTTCCTAATAGCAGAAGAATTAATTGCAAGTTCCTCACTTGACGAGATTTCCCCTTCTGCTGCAGATTTGAATTTGAAACATCAATTCAGTTGTTTTTATGTTTGAAAATATGTCCTATTATGTCGAATGAAAACCGAAGGCGCATACCTAAGTTCACGCCGACACTATATAGATTTTTTTTCTGACTATTCTTTGAGATGTTTTATATGGAAGTAGTTTAACTACTTGTAAACTAAGAAGCATTTTTCTGTATATCTATGAATTGTTATTTCATTGACGTTTCAACAGTGGGTGTTAAGCGAACTCTGATGATGGTTAACAGATCTGAAATCCACAACCTGTTGACTAGTAATGGGGGAATATCCCTCTTCTCATTACTCATTTTAGATGATGTACTTGTAGCGATCTCATGCAGACGATATTTTAATTTCATTGTTGTTAGGTGTGTTAGTTTAGCCAATCGGAAATTTTAACTCTTAGCTCATGACTTCGCGAGTCACTTTTGGCCAGTTCATCAAAACACGTGACTATATTATATTCATCATCGCCACGTATGTTATTTTAGTTAACTAGATATTGTACCCTATCAAAAGATTTTTAGCCAGTAAGAAAGTCATAGTCTGAGGGATTTTGTTTTGACTATATTAACCAAGGAAAATTTATTCAAACCTATTGGCTTATTTCTTGCTCATTCGCTCAACATCATACAAGTCTCTTGTATCGGTACCGGTGGTTATAGCTATGGCCCCTCTCCCTCCTCTTCTGTTTTGTTTTCTCTTTATCGTTAGCTTAGCGATCAGATTTATTTTTATCTTAACATCAACAGAAAAACTTCTCGTTTAAAAATACGGACGTTATATATTTCTCTTTTTTATGGCTAGCTTTTGTCTGATCACATACATTTGTCTCTACCACAGGAATTATTCGATTGGCACGATATATGTATGTTTTCCATAATGCATTTCTAAAGCATAAATTATCAAATAGACGTATCAATGTACATTTTCACAAACGCATTTGTGTAAACTTCACCATCGTTGTTGCAAATTAAGATCCGAAAATTTGCCTCTAAAATCCGTCTCATTTTCTTAAACCACGTGCTCTGTAATTATTATTACCTTATTTTACGGACAAAACCCCGTTAGGATCAATGTCAGTTGATATTTAGGCAATTAAAAAGGGAGAGATTTATATACAAGCTCTGTTTATTGTTATATCTACAGTTTCAAACGCATGTTTCAATAATGCATGCATACCCACACTATGCGTTTTGCTAATTGTCTTGACATGGTTGTTAAACTAACACCAGTATGCAAAGTAACTTACTCACGTGCATATTAAAAAGCATTTTCTTCTAAGCTACAACAATTGTTGTGTGTTTGTGTTTTGCAGTATCACGATCTCAGTTTTAACGTAAATCTGGTGGCGATTTAAACAAATCTGAGATTACAGTCAGTTTGATGTCTGCGTCGTATTGCTAAGAACTTGACTACATTCTGCTAAGTTTCATTTTACAGAATGATTATGTTTGTATTAAACATATAAATATAATTTGTTAGTCTTACTACTTGAGACTATACTATTTTTTTTAATATATATATATATTACTTGACCTCACTGAAGGACAGAAAAACAGGAGTTTTTGTTCATTTGTCTGTATTCTTGATATTTGTGTATTCTTTCTGTTCTAGATCTATCGGATGTATTTTATTTTAGTTTTATGATTGAAGAAGCTTCCTAATTCCTTTAGAGTATGGTAAATATAATCTTATACTGTCTATTTTGTTTTGTGTGTGTGTGTGTGCGTGTGTCTTGGTTTGTGTATTTGTGTGTGTGTGTGTGCGTGTGCGTGCATACGGGCGGGCGAACCATTTCCAATACTCGATATTTTTTGTATTTTTTCCTTCCATTCTAATTAGTTAACTTCTAAATGAATACATCATTTCTTTCACTTGATATTTGAACAACCAAAGTATTATTGATGTCTCTGTTGATGTTATTTTGATTTTGGCATGTAGTTCCGTTTTAATCATTACTCAGAAACATTTATAGTATTTCTTCCTAACATTTTCCTTCATTTGGGAATCATGTATTCTGTCTATTTCATTGATTTCTCGGAATTTGTAAGATTGTCTTTGGTTTGATTTCTTTGATCACTGTCTCTTTAACTAGTCTGATGTGATTAGTTTTTATGAGGTTGAATTTTTTTTTCCTTCTTCAAAGTAGTCTTCGTACATCTCTCCAAATTCGTTTCCATACAGTCTGTTGAAAATACCCAAATGGATGTAATCTACTGTATATATAACTAAATGCTGTACATACCTGCAATATGTATAATTGTCACTCTTTAGCATCTGTTTTTATATTTACTATTCCATTCCCATCTAAGATGCTTTATATAAATATACAAGAATTCTGTAATTTGAGGTGGATAAGAACCAACATAAGATTCTAAGTGAAATAGTGTAATGTTAACCTAGGGATAGAGCCAAAGTATTCTTATAGTAAAAGACTGGAAGAAAAAGACGTCTTTAGCACTTCACAGATTTAATACGATGTCTGGCTAAGGTACTTAGTACCAAAAAGATCATTCACGTGGATGGAAGAGCCATTATTCCATATCTTACAGAAAAAATAATACACACTTTAGTCAGAAAGGCAATCTACTGCCAGCAACCATTTCATTATAAATCTGCGGAACCAAGTCTTGAGATATGCATGCACACGCACACATACATATAAAAATACTTGCCTAATGTTCAGTTATAATAAATTTGTTCAGTGCAAATTTATTGTTCTTAAACAAGAATATTATTGGTAGTAACGTCCGAAACTTCCGAGTCACCGTCAATATGTTTCTTGTTTACAAATAACACATGTCTTATTTTAATACTGTTTCATAGCCGGGAGGGCTTATTTGTATGTGCATAGTTATATATGCACCAACTACCTGTGTCGTTTGTTTGTTTTCGTCACCGCCCTTAACGCTTGCTCACTTATTCCCAATATCTTTTTGCTGTTGATGGCACCAAAATGAACGATCTTATCGTTAAAGGCGCGAAATTACGGTCTTTGGATGATAACTAATAAGGGAAAGCACGTCCACGTCTTGTGTGTGAATCTTCCGTATGTTTCTTTGTCGTCCTTCAGTGCAATTGTGTGTGTGTATGTATGTATGTATGTATGTATGTGAGTATGCATGTATGTATGTATGTGAGTATGCATGTATGTACGTGTGTGTACATATATATATATATATATATATATATATATATATATATATATATATATATATATATATATATATATATACGCGTAAGTCGTCTAAAAGATCATAAGCCAGGAAAAAGATGCACTCGTATATCTGTCAATAGAGTGGGTACATTATCCGCAGTGTACAGTGTTATATTCCATATTTTTTTCTACTCTAGGCACAAGGCCCGAAATTTCTGGGGAGAGGGCCAGTCGATTATATCGACCCCAGTGCGTAACTAGTACTTAATTTATCGACCCCGAAAGGATGAAAAGCAAAGTCGATCTCGACAGAATTTGAACTCAGAACGTAAAGACAGACGAAATACCGCTAAGCATTTCGCCCGGCGTCCTAACCTTTCTGCAAGCTCGCCGCGCGCTAGGGGTACGACGTAGTGTTAGGTAACAATCCGATAGAGCGTAGTGTTGCAGTAATCACTCGCCACATCGCGGTTCACCTATCGCGCACTAAGTACATCGCGGATTTTTCTAGCTAATATATGTAAATTTATATCGCGAACTCCTCAGTGTCTCGTGGATTTCTACGGCCAATAGGTATTTATATTTCTTAAAATTTTAATTATTTTTGTGATAAAATAAGAATTTTCACGCCTAAAAATTAATAATGTTAATAAATAAAAAATATAGTACAGTACTGCATTGTATAACATATTAATTAAAATATATTAAAAGAAAATACAAGAAGATACGGGTACTCCTAAGAGTGTGATGAGAGTTTATAAAAGCTTAAATATATAAAAATAATAAAATAAATATATACAAATAATAAAGATAATTAAAAAATACACAGTACAGTACTTTTTCTAGTTCGCAGATTTTCACTTATCGCGGGGGATTTTGAAATCAACACCCGCGATAGTCGAGGGATTACTGTATATAATACGATGAGCGTGGGGTTAAATAATCGGGGTACACTCCGTCATACACCTAGCATGAAACCGATTGGTAAGATCAGCCGTGATGGATTTATAATACTGTACACTTTGGATAATATGTGTGTGTGTGTACTCGTACGCGTGCTCGCGTGCGTAAGTAAGTAAGTAAGTAAGCTGTTGAGTATCACAAAAATTACTTTCTGTAAAATCGAGAAAGAATACCTTACATTCAGAGTTTTACCTGAATTCAGGCTCTGATGTACAGAAAGAATGAGAAGCAACTGACCTCAATAGACTCTACTCTACAGAACCGAAATTACGGGAATGAATAAACCGTTTTAACACGCATGGTGTGGCAGGTGACGGCCACATGGTTACATTGAAAGAAACCAATAAACTTGTATAAGTTTACAAGCTTTTCAATGGCGTTTTTTTATAATGCGAAAATCTCGATATTCCTTTCAAATATCAACATTGATGAAATATAACAATAAAAAGGTGACCTCCATATTCTGACAGGTGTTTAACTGTCTTTATACAGACTATTCGTACACGATTGTATGTAATGAGTGACAGTATCGTCTGTATAAAGTTTGTTCCATATCGTATATTCGATAGGTTACTGTGTAAACTCTGAAGCATTTGTTGACATTTCTAAGTGAGTAGTTGTTTAGTATGCAATATTATATCGGAATCGAAGACGCATTCGTTGGTTTGTATACTCAACCCTGTTGCATATATAAATGTATTGGTAACATCTCTTCTGAAAGAGATCCTAAAGTAGCAAATATCGTAAGAGTTGTTTTGTTTTTTTCATTCCTTATTATTATTATTATTATTATTATTTTTCGATCGCAGCGAAATAAAAGACTCTTGGCATTCCCTTTGTCTCCTTTCATTTTAGATTCTTTTAACGTTAGCGGTCGATTCTCCCCGCCGTTACATTAAGTTTCAATGCGTTTATCTCGTTATTAATGCATGACGATTTTAGTACAAGCAGGAATGGCAGATTTGGAACAGGCGAATAAATATTTACAAGCAGATTTCTTGTAAAAGATGGAGTAGATGCTTCTTTTGTCTGTTATCTTAAATGAAAACTGAACGGAGAAATAAACCCCAATACCGTTGGGTGTTCGAATCAGCATCGCACACACTCTCACACACAGAGATAGATAGATAGATAGATAGATAGATAGATAGATCATGCTCCTTCATAAAATATTAGCATATCTATATATATTTAAAGAAAAGGTTGGGGGAATTGGGTACAACAACAGATTTATGTATGCAGTAAACAGAACCTCGCAACTTGTTTGTAAAAGGCTCTGTGAAAACGGAAGAAAGAATTTTCGCAACTAAGAATGAACGTGAGTAGCTGACCAACGAAGTAGATCTGAAGTAGCTTTGCTTTGTTTGAATATGAAAAACTATAGACGTCAGCAAGGTAAAGCAGTGAACCAGAATGTTTTATGCAGATTTTTGGTAGTTCGGGTTTAGGAAAGCGACCGTTAACTAACTTTCTGAATGATTCTGTCCGTTTGGTCATGTTGGAAACTGTGAAGAAAGAAAACCAGTAACTCTGTGCTTTATAAGCATAGGTAAATAGGTTTTATATTCAAATAAATATGGCATGAGTTAAGAGGAAACAAACACCTTGCCCAGGGAACCTCATCTCGAATTTTTTTTAGTATCATTCGAAAATTCTAAAAATCAAGAACGATTATTTTCGCACACATATATTCAACAAAAATAGAACTGACGAAAGAGGACAAACTAAGACGGTGATGCCTCTTAGATCTTAAGTCTTGTAACTATTTTTTACAAGTTTCAATATCTGGTTCTTTGTTAATAAACTTGTGTCTCTGCTATTGCAATTAAATTCTACCTTTCATTCTTCGAGGAAAAAGTACAAGTATTGGGATTTATTCAACCAAGTCTATCTCCACCCTAGATTGTGTGACATCATTATTCTCATTTTTATTATTATTTAAGAGCTAAGGCGGCGAGCTGGCAGAATCGTTAGCACGCCGGGCGAAATGCTTAGCGGTATTTCGTCTGCCGTTACGTTCTGAGTTCAAATTCCGCCGAGGTCGACTTTGCCTTTCATCCTTTCGGGGTCGATAAATTAAGTACCAGTTACGCACAGGGGTCGATGTAATCGACTTAATCCGTTCGTCTGTTCTTGTTTGTTCCCTCTATGTTTAGCCCCTTGTGGGCAATAACGAAATAGGTATTTCGTCTGCCGTTACGTTCTGAGTTCAAATTCCGCCGAGGTCACTTTGTCTTTCATCCTTTCGGGG
>NC_068982.1:127601666-127614201 GCF_001194135.2 Octopus bimaculoides
GATCGGGATTCGTGCCCTTTTCGAACGGGGTCGTGGTCAGGAGAGACGTGCTAAGCGACGGTCTAGGTTTGGGAGAAGCAGCTGCTATTCCTAGTGTTCTTTGGGTCGGTGCAAGCTTCAAGGATTGGATACCGCAAGACAGACTCGCAGTCGACGAAAGGAAAACCGAGGTAAGGCGATTACATCTACTCGCACGCATACACCACATGCCTTTCATTCTTTCGCAGTCGATAAAATTAGTACCAGTTGAGCACGTGGGTGGTGAGGAGGCAGTTCGCCTCAAACAACGCTTTAATGAAGGCTTTGCTTTTTGGGTCTTCCATATAAGCCTGTATAGTTTTGGTGGCCCGAGAGGAAGGCAGCAAATTCGAGGGCTGCCCGGGCGACACACGCTCTAGCAACACAACCGCTCCATACGTGTCAATTGTCGAGCGGGAGCTTTTCTGTTTGGCTACCAATTTTCAATCTCTTCAGTTCTTTCTCGAATTGATTTCATATTCGTTATAATGTAGTTTTATATGCTAATCACTGCTTTGAAATTCATTTTCGCTATAAATCAATAAATAAAGAGTTATTAGCTTTTAAAATTTTGGGGTAATTTTAGCCAATCGTAAATCACAGACACTTTCATGCCTGTTTGCAAAATAGCACATGTTGACAAATATATTTATTTCTTTATTGCCCACAAGGGGTTAAACAGAGAGGGGACAAACGAGGATAGACAAGGAGATTAAGTCGATTACATTGATCCCAGTGCATAACTGGTACTTAATTTATCGACTCCGAAAGGATGAAAGGCAAAGTCGACCTCGGCGGAATTTGAACTCAGAACGTAACGGCAGACGAAATACCGCTAAGCATTTCGCCCAGCGTGCTAACGTTTCTGCCAACTCGCCGCCTTATGTTGACAAATATATTCTACGTGAAAGTATGTGCGTTGATGTTGTGTTCTGTTGTTTGTGCTTATCTGCTGCCTGTACTCTAGTTGAGGGATGTGCAAAAGATAACAGCCAAAATAGGCCTTAAATAACGCACTTCATTTTTTTTTTCTGTATAATTGTATGAATTCCCGAGTGTAGAATACAAATTCGCAAAACGTTTCTGAAAATTCCGAAGAAATAAAAAAAGTTATGTACAAAGCAGAAGTCGATTTATTTACAGTTTTATATTAAAACACGTCACACACAAAACGACAACTTCCAAATCCTGTTTTCTGACTGCGTGAAAATTATCAAACTTTAAACATCTATAACTAAATTTTTTTTTCATGTTTCTAGAAAAAGTGAAATATCTACTGAGATTTAGCTTGGAAAACTACATTAATATATCAATTTTTAAAATTTTCAATAAACTTTGAATTTTTGAAAATTAGCAGCGGTCGATCGTCGTAACTCAGCAAATGAGCTATGTTTAGACATTGAACGATTGCTTGCGATACAATTTTATCGCTATCCCATGCATTTCGGATAGGCCCGGCTAGCGGCATTGGAGTGCTTGTAGATTTTATCCTGTGGCAGCAATACTATAGGGTCTTTTAGAAGCTGTTTATAATCCTCGGACGGAAGTATTTCCTAAAACAATGTTTCTCATTGGCTAAGGATTGAAAAAGGACAGACAAATTCTCGTGTTTAATAAATTTAAGACAGTTTCCAGTTTTTAAACCTGTCAAATCTCAATGTAAAAAAAAAAAAGAATTATATGGATGCAAAATCTACTTTATTTTCTCATTAATGAAGACGCGATTACCAAACAATTTCAATTATATTTTGTAAGATACTCGGTATTTACCAATTTAAGATCCGCTGCCCTAACAGTAGGGCCGAATTAGGACCCATAGCGACACTAAATACTTAAAAGATTTTAGTACTCATATATATATGAAATCCAAAATATAAATCATAAAATAAATTTTTATTTATTTAAATGAAACAAAACTAACTGTTAAATGCAAAATAATGTTTATTTTTATATACTTCCACTTTATATTTGAAGTTTTCTCCTACTTTTTCTAATTGCAAAGTCTTTGATCAGATCTTCACTATAACAGCATGAACACTTTAAAATTGTATTTCCGATCATATAAACTATTTCAATATTATTTTAGTCAGTTTAAAGTGATTTCTTATGTGCTGTAAACCAATTACCATTTCTGTGGTGCCCACCCAACTTCCCTTAATCACTTAAGCACTTATTTTGCTTAATGGCTAATCTAGCTTTGCCCAACAGACTGCTTGATCAACATCCATCGACATCTATAGAACATTGTCCTGTTGCTAATGCTCAATACAATGTAAGTGTTGGCGTTCCTCCTGTTACAATGCGTCACAGTGCATTACAAATAGAGAGAACTCTCTGAGCGCTGACAACATCACGGATGTGAGACATCCAGCCTTGATTTATTCTCCACTCATAATTGCAGCTCCATCAAGGTATGAACTGGAGAAAAGACGAGCTTGGCAAAAGCGGTCGTATGTACTCACCGTCTCATAATCTCTTCAGATGTCGTAGCTTCAGTCCATGCCTGTGCATCAAATACCACAGCATCCCAACCCTCTGTGCAGAAAGTGTTGGAAGTAAAAAATCTTTCTTACCAACAGAACTCACAAACAACGGAAGACAAGTTCTCCAATCTGCCTAGATATGACTTGGAGCAATATATGACTGTCAAATAGTAATATTTTACGAAGAAGATTCGCCAATACTGCCCAACTCTTAAGGGGCGACCTCTCTTCGGTTCATTTCTGTGAGAAATTTCACTCTATTCGTTACCCGGAGATCCTGGGCGAACCAAACTCCCATAGACAACCAAAAGTCTTTCGGATGGGCTCCTTCGAAAGAGTTCTCCCATTTCTTCCCTATTTCCGTGTGTGGGTGTGTGTGTAGATAGATAGATAGATAGATAGATAGATAGATAGATAGATTCTCAACTCCTTGTCTTCTTCGATAACTGGGAAAGTCGAAAAGTGCCTGTCAGTTTAGCTATTGTTGTTGCTGTTGTTGCTGATATTCTTGTATTTTTATTGTTGTTACTGTGTGTTATCAAGGTTGCTATTGTGATTTTGTAGCTAACGGATTCACAGATCTCTTTTTCGTGCCGTTAGGTCAAGTAGCTTTTCAGGTTTGGGTGATTAGACATTTTAATTGCGAGAGATTTAGTTGCTATTTTTAGCATGTAATACCTATTAAGTTTGAGTAATGTAATTTAATTCCATTATGTAGTAAGAAGGCTATCAAAAGTTCCGTCTTCATTTAGTAGTGGGCGTTTGCATGTGCTTTTCATTATAATTTATTTTCATCTAGCGAAAGGAAGGATTCGAATACGGAACTGCTGATAAAAGAGACATTTTCTATTTAAACTGTACAAACACAGTATTACTCCATATACCCATTTGTGGCTTGCTTAGTTTGATGAGGTTGCTCTGTTGTTAGCTATCTTCAAGTGCTAGTATTAAAATGGTGACCACAAAATTTTGCGCTGCAGATCGAACTCCTATCAAGTCAGCTAGTTACAACAAGGTAACCTTTAACTGGCCGTTAAGCCTGTTAGAAATAGCAACAAATTCTGTCTCAAATTACACTCTACAATGTTAAAAAGTAAGGAGGCGATAATTGAAGAGTTGGAGTGATCACAGCTAGAACGGCTCTGGTTATAAGTGTACACTGGTTCTGGTTATAAGCCTGGGGCTAAACAACAACACAACAACTACTCGCTAATACATATATTTCTGTTTCATACGGCATTATGAACATTCTAACTATATCTGTAGCTAGGTCCTGGTAATTATCGATCTTTTTCTGTTCAATAAACACCTGTTGTCATAGGGATCAGCAAAATCTAACAGCTTACAGTGTTCTTTTTTCATTGTCAATTATTAAAGCTTGGACATCATGCTTTGGCGATATAGTTTGTTTGCAGAAAAACGTTCTGGTAGATTTTATTATCAACATTCTCCTCCGATAATGTTTCTGGGCGACGGTCATAGTTTCTCATTTATTTGATGACATAGCTCCCTGCATCCCACTGAACTTTCTTCTTTAGCTTAATGATATTCAATGATATTATCGTTTCTAATCTCCTTGGGTCATATTTCTTGCTTTGACAATCGAAATTACTACATTCATGATAATGTGAGGGCGAGGAAATTCGCAGAATCGTCAGAGCGTCAAACAAAATACCTTTTGATATTTAGTCGTACCTTTTGATATTTACTCTTTACGTTCTGAGTTCAAATTACTCCAAGGACACCTTTGCTTTCATCTCTTCAAGATCGATAAAATACAGCACCAGTCGATGAAATAGGATACACCCCACGTCAGAAGAGTCGTACTCTGCCTACTAGCCCTTCTGAGGAGTGCCAAGACTGCTCACCCGCCCGTACCACTAAACAAACTCTTATGTATGAAACCGAGATGTAAAGTCGGTTGAAATTGTTTTATATTTGTGTTGTATAGATATAAATATTCCCACTACACATGCGCTCACGCACGCACGCACTCACACACAAACAAACACCCACACATACATACATACATACATACATGCATACATATTACAGATCCAATCTATCACTGGAACTGTAAAAATCTGTAAAACTTTCCAGGAGTTCATCATTTAAATATATATGAGCATGTAACTATATACATGAGAATGCATACATAAAACATAAAAATCTGCACATACATACATAAGACATAAAAACTGCACATACATACATACATACATACATACATACTCTGTTGTTGATGAAGAAATTCCAATAAAGGAACCTTGGATCTAGGTTAGAAACCAGTTCTTTCTCTAGTGGCAAGAAATCTTGAAATAAACTGAATAATGACATACATACATATATATATATATATACACAGGGTGTCCACAAAGTCTGAGTACAGGGAGTAAATAAAATTGTAACATAAACAATTAAATATAAGAAATAATAATTTCTTAAAGCATGTGTTAATCCCCATGTACCCAAACTTTGTGGACACCCTGTATAATAAGTTAAGTAGCCGAATCTAAGTTATGTAGTGAGAAAGTGGAAACTATAACCCCTGTTGTAGGAATGTCTAAAATGCTTGAACATAAAAACCACAAAAGATATCATGATAAAGGATGCTTACATCTGCACTACCAATTGATAAGTAATATAGTTTTGAGATATACCTGGCAGAATGTTAGAAATTGAATCAGTAAAAATTTTGTAAGATTTTAATACCCCAAAAGATACAGTGAAAAAACGCCACCGATTGGATATTACTATGGGAGAAAAAGTAATACAGAAATATTACATTATAAGATGTAGCCATTCCAGATGACCAGAAATAGAGCAAGCAAAGGCACACAAGAAAATTGATAATTATCCGGAACTAAGGTTGGAAATTTCAAGAATGCAGAATGCACAACCTAAAGTTTTGCCAATAGTAATTAGTGCCCTTGGCTCCATTCCTAACAAGTGAACAACATACATCAATGAGCTATATATATATATATAACACTTAACATTATAGCTTTATCTTTATCGAAATTTACACTTTTTGGATCTGCCAACAGCCTGCAAAAGATTTTCTGTCTCATATGACTTGACGGAGAGCATCTAATGTGTGTGTGAGGAAGATCTTCAAGCTGTGTTAAAAGAGAAGATGATGATAGTGATGTTGATGATGATGATGATGATATATAAAGGATTGAGGTAACCCTCCAGAAGATATAGAGTTAAAATTAAAAGTTACCTCACATTTTCAATAAGTGAATGATGAAACATACTAAATTTATTCTTTTCCATAAAATATACTTATGAAATAGGGATGCAGTCTTATACACATGCAAATAGAGTAAGTACCAGGGATATGTTACTATTAATTAAAATGACTCTGCACTTTCGTCATAATGTGTGTATGGTGTGTGTGCATATGTGTGTATGTGCATATATGTGTGTGTGTATATATAGATATATATAGATTTATATATGTGTATACATGTGTGTGTGAATATATGTGTATACACACACACACACACACATATATATAAAATTGGCATCTTGAGAGGTCACCAGCCCTTGTGAAAAAATGTGTTTATTTATAAATATGTTAATAGGTATACAATGGGAAGAAAAAAAGAAAGGAGAAAGAAAAAAGAAAAATGCTTTCGAATGAAATTTCAATGAATTGACCACATCAAATTGAAAAGAAACCTTTCTCCCTCTTTCTCTCTCTTTCTCTCTCTCTATCTATCTAACTATCTATCTATCTATCTGTCTGTCTCGCTATCTATCTATCTATCTATCTATCTATCAATCTATCTATTTGTCTATCCCCCCCCCCCATTATTATTTTTTTTCTCTTTCTTATTGTCCTGAAACCTTTCTCTCTCTCTCTCTCTCTCTATCCTCCTTTGCTTTTCTTTCTCTCTTTCCCCCCCTTTTCCCAAAAAACCAAAAACAATATTCTCATCTTCTAAACAAACCAAAAAAGCATCCAATTCATATAAATGAACAAAGAAACACTCTCTTTTTACCATTTTGATTTTGATTTTGTACTGACGAGTTCAATAAACAAATAAAAAAAACACTAATAAAGAATTATCCAAAATTCTGACTGTCTCCTTTTTCTCAATATACAATATCTGTACACCACTTCAAACACTCTATACACACATATATATGTATGTATGCATGTATGTATGTATGTATGTATGTATGTATGTATGTATGCATCTATGTAGGTATGTATGAAGATTTGTGTGAGTGTGCATTAACTTCTAGCCATAGCACTTTAAAGTAGAAACTAAGTAACAGCTTTGTAAAGCCCTATCAATGCAGCAAAAATTTCACTTCTTTTGTGTTTCCTCTCTTTTTTCCCTCCCTTTTATTTTTTGCCAGGGTGGGTGTATATGTGTGAAATTGCTAATATTGATATAGCTTCTCTTTTGTTATTGACAGTTGCTCTGTATGTGTCAGCTGGTAGTGACAACCACCCAGAATTCAAGCTGATCCTATATAAGATCTGTATACAATGAGTTCGGGAAAGTTATGTAAAGTAGAAAGCAAGCAGCTACAAATGTGATACCTACAGGTATTGAAAGGCATGCAACCACATCAGCAGCTGTGATTGCAATAACAACAACAGCAACAACAAATGCAGTAGACAAAAGCATAACTTCTATAAAAGTGTTAAACCACAAACGCATCGAACAAAATCACAGGTCCTTAACTAAATTTGCAATACTTTAATAGCACTAAACAGTATGAATTGCAAACAAGAGAAATACAAAGAAAACACAAGCATGCTTTACAGTGATGTAGCTAGAATATATGCCAACCAGGGTAGCTCTTTGGTGTAAATTTATACAGGCTTATACACCCAAAAAGGTGTAAATTTATACAGGCTTACACAACAGGTCCAAAAGTACCACTCCCATGAAAGTGCTGCCCAGGGCAAATCAACATCTTGAACCACTAGCTAAGTTATTGATAGTTTAAAAGCTTTGGCTAATATTTCTGCACCCTAACTGCCCTTCTCAATATCAGGAATATTTTGATGTCCCTTTGGTATCTGAGTTAATCCACAAGTGGAAAATCCACATAGTGGAAGCATCTCTTATACCAAAGGTGTAGCATTATAGCGATCATGTGAGAATTTTTAACAAGCAGAAAGCAGCAAATATAAAGAGAATGAGCGAGAGAGAATCCTCCAAAAAATAAATAATGTTATAGCAGCAGTAATATCAACAAAATCGTCTGAAATTACATGGGAAAATAGAAAAAAATAAAATAAAATAAAAAAGGAAAGAAAATGAGTAGAAGAACAAATGGAGATTTCTCTCACAAAATCAGAGAAAATATATAGAATGGCAACAGCAAGTTAATAGACTGAATGAGCTCTTTTAGTCATGGAAGACTTCTGAAGGGAAGTAAAATAACTACAAGCTTTTTATAAAAATAAAATTGCCCACATTTCTGGGTTTAGATCTAATAATGTATTGAAAGACATGCACCAACTAGAACCTTTATTTCCAAACAACCGAGATACCTCATGCCAAATCTGCACTGAATTATCAGAGAATTTGGAAGATTCTCCAGTAAGGTTATGTCAGTTTTGTCTCCTTCAGCAGCATAAAAAAAGAAATAAAATAACAAAAGAAAAATAACACAAACACTACTCATATGAAGGAAACATTATTGCACCTCACCTTAAACCTTATGCATGAACACCACACAACCAGAGCTTTCACAATTATCCCGAATGCTAAGTCTCACTATCACTTAAGATCTCTCATAGTAAACACACATCATAACATAGCTAAAGCTAAGACTCTATCACAAAGACTGACCTTTCTCTTCAAAGTCAGATTACAGGTATCTGTATCTTCTGTATCTTCTTAAATATTGATATACCGATGATAAAATGCATGAATTTTTAAAGTCTGAGATCGATCTAGAATCAAGGACACTTCATGTAGTCACTCGATGTAGATACAGTAGTTGTAAAACATGAATCTCTGACGTCCTTGTATTTGTACTTCCATGCTGGTTGAAAAAATGTTTGGTTCAGTCATTCAAGATTTTGAAGTATTGGCTGAGGTAGTTCAGAAATGCTAAGCTGTGGAAATGACAGAGTGTTCTAGATATTACGTCACACATGTATACTTAGTGTTTGTATTAATATTCAAGAAGGACGTAGAAAATAGTTTCAAGATTACAGTCTCTTCTAAACATTATTAATGACAACTAGCTGGCCCCATGACGTCAAAAATCACGGTTAACTGTACTATTTTATATATAAAAAGGTTACAAAATGGTGAAAAAAATCAAACAGTGCTTCAACTCTGTGTGCGCATTTGTGCATATGTATACATTTATATGCATGAATAGCACAGTCTGTAGCAAATGCGATTTTATATACTTTGTCATAGCCCACTTCCCACCTTTTTAAGTGTGTCTGTTTATATACATGTATGTGTAAATGCACTTTGATGTTTTTTTTACTGTTGAATTTTCACCACCCCACTTCCATCGGTAGTTATATAAATATATTTTACAGAAGCACACACACACACACACACACACACACACACACAAACATTCACATAATCACAACAACCAATGTGTGTAGCCAATTCGCCATACATATACACACACACACACAAACACTGTTCAGTTTATCATCACCCCTTCCTTTGTCAGTCATGGCTTGTGACAGACAAAGACACAAGAGAATTATATGCTAGTAGATTATTTTGTTGCTGTTGTTTTCTAAGCTGGGTCTAGAGGAAACATTTGTGTGTCATTTTATGCCAACATTGAGTGAACTGTATCCAGATGGGATCTTGGATGTCTCCCCAGAAGCTAGAGCTGTACCCTTCTGTGGGTTTCACTTCAACTTTGTAGAGTGTCAGTAATTGTTGAAGGGATTGGAGTATTTCCTGTCCAATCTGAATTGCCTCCATGAACAAAGTCCTCTAACATATTTTATAACAAAAACATAATAACCCTGTCTTTTCCAATAGTCCAATGATGCAGCCCCTGCTCATATCAGTGACAATCTTACCCAAGCTAATCTTGAACAACGTGCAGTCAAAACTCTCAACAGTTCTATATTTAAGAGATGAGGAATTTAAATCCTAATCTCTATAGAAATTTATTGTTTGAAGAAAACATTGAATTCGAATTACTTTCAATTTTTACGATTATAGATAAGAGCTCGGACTGTAACTTCTGAGACTGAGTCAGGTATGTATGAATGATATTGAGAGAACGTCTGCTATGAATGATATATTTTGACAAAGGGCACCCCTATGACAACTGCCAGATGCTGAACTGCGACCAGGCTCAATAAAAGGGGCCCAAGTTATTGGCTGAAATTACATACTTGAAGTCAGTGTCGGTAGAAATGAAATCAGCTTGCAAATACATGCTCGTCTTTATTAAATTTATACTTGGGCTAAGCCCGAACAGCTCGAGTGCCAGAGTCATGACGGATATACAAATACACACATACACACACACACATATATATAAAACAGGCTTCCATCCACCAGTTTTATTTACAGGGCATTGGATTGACCCGGGGCTATAGCAGAGGACATTTTCCCAAAGTGCCATGCAGTGGGACTGAACCTGAACTGTATGGTTGCAAACCATGCTTCTTAACCACACAGCCATGCCTGCACCTAGAATACTGAAACATTCTGATTTGGATCCAAAAGAAAGCCATCGGCTGACTGGCAAATATGTTCTCACCAACACACTTCAACCTGTATCTCACAGTTATACTGAATTCTCCTCCTTCTGCTTTTTATAAAGCTACTGCTACAACCTCTTCTCCACAGTGTTTGCTAAGTTGTATACCTCCTCTACCCAAGACAACTAAAATGCCGGTGTTTCTTTTTCTAGGCCCCTCATTAACCAGTTTACTGAATTCTTCACTTGAACTTTAACCCTATGCAATTACCTCCCTTGTTTACATTTTTCTAACATACTTTGACTAGCAGCTTTTGAAGCTGAACATCAGTCATATCATTTGAATGCAATTCTGGCAATCTGACTCATAGCTGTAGTCCCATTCTTTCTGACTAAAACAAAGAGTAAAAAAGAAATGAGTCACAGCTTGTTGAGTATTTAGAACACTAGCATGTGAGTCAAAGCATTGTCAGTTCACATCACAATACCAGTTTTGCTCTGTGTTACAAACAAACTTAACTTTTTACTTTCGCAAAATTCTCATCCATTCTGTTGTTATAGGTACCATGAGGAGGTAATGGTGATAAGTGCTTCTTTCTAGGTTTCAGGGCTGAACTAAAATCATCACATGATCAAAATCAACAATAGACCAGTAGTATCCTATTGAAAAATGAGGAGTTGTCGTCTCCCAACTGCTTAATGCCATATAATTAGGCTCCAGCATACTGCATCACCTTCCAGTAATGGAGGCAGATAAAAATAAAAGGAAAGGAAATAAAAACTAAAATAGCTTCTATTTGCTGATTGTCAGGGAAATGTTTCCATTATTGCCTTCTCTGGTGTGGCATATTGTATTAGGTCTATTTGCTTATTGAAGACCTCAGAATAACTAATTCTCTTTTTACAATCAAACACTAAATTTATTTTTATTAGCTTTTACGTGTGCCTGTGCATACATGGACATGTATGAAAATGTGCATGTGTGCCTCTGTGTGTGTGTGTACATTAGTCAGTTTGTATACATTTGAATTTGTAGTATTGTATGTGTGTTTCTAAGAGGGTTTGTGTATGTTTCTGTATGAAGCGGTGCATGCGTATTACATGCATGTATGAATGTGTTTGCTTTGTGTGATTCCATTACTGAGTGGAATTTTTGTTACTGTACTTCTCTAATCAACAATAGGATAAACATGATCATTATACAACAGGATCATTAACATGCATTTTGTTGATTCGGTTGAAAATAGTCTTTGTTATCATGTGACACGGCATTTTATTACATTGCCACACTTCATAACAGCACACCTCTTTCTAACCAAGTACACTATCATCAACAAATTTTCAAACTGTGAATTATCATTTTAGTAATAATTTATACAAACATGAAATTATGAATTTGTTTTTGCCCATAGGGTATCACATAAATTCATTAAAATCATTCTGAGTTTGTAAAAATATGCTTCAATTTCTTTCTTCTTTTTTTTTTTTTTTTTTCTATATTTTTGATTTCTGCTATTTTCTTCGACTTATTTGTTTCTATTTTTGAGTTATTAAAATAATTTTCTAGTTCAACTTTTAAAATAGTTAATCATACTTTTGAAGAAATTTTTATTTTTTTTAAAGAAGCATAATTCAATAAAAACCAAAAAAGCGAGCTATTTCTGTCACAAGACCAAAATGATAAAATTGGAAATAGAAAGAGCCTAATTAAAATGATAGCAGATTACTTTTGTAATGATCTGTGATCTGTGAAGCAGAGAAATATTAGTTATGTCCACAGGAAAATGAAACTGGCAATGTTTAATTAAACTCAAAAGAGCACATTGATCCTTCACTAAATATTACAGTCAATAAAACAGCGCTCACCTCACTGTATTTCTAACTGAAAATTCTCCTTCCTCTCTTACAAATCATTATTCCATTTCTATTTTGTTATTGATAGCATTTGCAATTTTGTTAACACTCTCATGGAATTACATACACTTTTAATCTTTTATCACTGTTCAAAGCTTTCAACTTGTGGGTGTGTCTTGTATATGTTCTGTATTTCAAATGAACCTTTGGCTGTTTCTGTGCTTCTTTTTAGTTTTTTAATCTGTCAAAGGAAATTATAATTTTTTTAAAAATATCTATAGTAGGTTTTTTTTTTAAATTTCGATCTATATTTTATATGTACAGATATTCTTTTATCTATTTATGAATAAAATATTTAACTCTGTACAGTTGCTTCAATGCATGTCTTCATAGTTATGTGATTATGTAAATATATCAGTGTTTATGCATATGTTTATAAAACACATACAAGCATACATACATACATACATACACACATATATATATATTTATATATATATATATAT
>NC_068982.1:127614211-127617364 GCF_001194135.2 Octopus bimaculoides
CACACATATATAAATATATAAATATATAAATATATAAATGCAAATGGATCAACATGGTGTGCATGTGTGTATGTATGCATGTATGTATGCTTTTTGAATGCATGCCTCTATATGCATATTACACTTTTTCACATTGGTCTGTATGTTGTTATGTTATCAGTATGGAAGTGATATGAGCACACCTGTGAGAATTATGCAGATGGGATTAGCAAATATATGATATAAGAATACTTTCGCCCCCCCCCCATATTTAAAATTGTTTTTCCTTGGAATGTTTTCCAAATCTCATTGTCATTTCAAATATTCATATAATGGTTTGGTGCCTTATGTTTCTTCAAGAAGAGCAAACTCTAGTTACACAGGTAGATGAAGAGAAGTATTTTAGCTTCAATCTTGGATTTATTCTGTTTTCTTGGACATAGCTGTATGGTTAATAAGTTTGGTTTGCAACCATGTAGTTTCAGGTTCAGTCCCACTGTGTGGCACCTTGGGCATATGTCTTCTACTATAGCCTTGCATTGAGTATGTGTGCATATATGTGCTTGTGTGTGTGTGTGTGTATGTATGTGTGTGTGTGTGTGTTTATTTGTCCCCTACCACCACTTGACAAGCAGTGTTGGTTCGTTTATATCCCCATAAACAAATGTGACAGACGGCTCAATAGTTACTGGCAGATTGTTAGTTTCACCAGTGCAGATGTGAAGGTTATATAGTAGTTGGTTGAATCAGAAATGGTTTGGTGACTCTCTTTATGTAGAGGGCGCTTAGCTTGAACAGAGATTCTCCAGTATCATCCTCCATGAAGAAAGTAAATCTATTAATACAGATATTCTTTTCTAGGCACAAGGCCTGAAATTTTTGTGGAGTGGGGCCAGTTGATTAGATCAATCCAGTACACAACTGATATTTAATTTATTGCCCCTAAAACAATGAAAGGCAAAGTTAACCTCAGCAAAATTTGAACTCAGAATGCAAAGTTAACCTCAGCAAAATTTGAACTCAGAATGCAAAGTTAACCTCAGCAAAATTTGAACTCGGAATGTAAAGACAGACGAAATACCGTTAAGCATTTCACCCGGCGTGCTAACGTTTCTTTTTTCTTTATTGCCCGCAAGGGGTTAAACATAGAGGGGATAAACAAGGACAGACAAAGGGATTAAGTCGATTACTTCGACTCCAGTGCGAAACTGGTACTTAATTTATCGACCCTGAAAGGATGAAAAGCAAAGTCGACCTCGGCGGAACTTGAACTCAGAACATAATGGCAGACGAAATACCTCTAAGCATTTTGCCCGGCATACTAACGTTTCTGCCAGCTCGCTGCCTTCTATTAATAGACATATTGACAGTTATAGACTCAATATACCATTCGTCTACCATGTATATTTTCTTTATATATACATATATATATATAATAATACAAAGAATATATATGCATTTATACACACATATATGTACATACTTACATCTACATGTGTATATAGATGCATATCAGGGTACAGGACATTAGAACAATGAACTACAGACAATGGAACGAACACATAGGAAAACGGAAAGCCCCTTGGAATATTCCTTCATCAGCTGCCTCTATTCTAACCCGATATATATATATGTGTGTGTGTATGTGTATGTATGCATGTATGTGTATGTATGCCCTATATATATATATATATATATATATATATAGGGTATCGCCTCCTCTATATATATATAGAGGGCATATTAGGGCATCGCCTCCTCTGTACTCTTCCTTAAGGTGGTCCTATATAATTATCTTCAAAATAGAATGCAATTGACTGTGAAATATCATCATCATCTACAAGTTGTTCGTATTCATCTACAACATCATCAACCGGCAAGGAAGCAAGGGCAACAAAACAACGCATTTTTAGACTAAAACTGTCATCTTCATATCAGCATTTTAGTCCTTGCACAACATGCTTGTACACATTTTGTCGTAAATGAAACTAGCAGCATGCCAAATTCAAGCCAGGAAATGATTCCAGAAATCCGTTTTGGGCTGCTCTTTTGAAATCCATAATTATATTATCTGGTCCTGCATTCTGCAGTAGTTCATTTATGTTGGCAAAAAGTCTAATATATGTGTCTTGACTATTGTCAGAAAGTGGAGGTGCAATGGCCCAGTTGTTAGGGCAGCGAACTTGCGGTCATAGGATCACGGTTTCGATTCCCAGACCAGGCATTGTGAGTGTTTATTGAGCGAAAACACCTAAAGCTCCACGAGGGTCTGGCAGGGGATGGTGGCGAACCCTGCTCTACTCTTTCACCACAACTTTCTCTCACTCTTACTTCCTGTTTCTGTTGTGCCTGTAATTCAAAGGGTCAGCCTTGTCATACTGTGTCACGCTGAATATCCCCGAGAACTGCGTTAAGGGTACACGTGTCTGTGGAGTGCTCAGCCACTTGCATGTTAATTTCACGAGCTGGCTGTTCCGTTGATCAGATCAACTGGAACCCTCGATGTCGTAAGCGACGGAGTGCCAACAAAAAATTGTCAGAAAGCAGTACGAACAATCGTGGGGTACTAAAATTATCATTTTGAATGTGAAGTATATATAAGTGAAAAAATATACGAGAGCAGCATTTAAATGTTCCATCTCCCACCCAGTTCTTGTGCTGTTTTAACTGTTGTTATGCTTCATCACCTGCAAATATTAGCACTTGTTTTGAATCTTCCATCCCGCTGTCATACTGGAATCAGCTTGCCTCCAACATCTAATATTCCTATTAAGCTGTGCAAATGGAGGTATTTGTGACAATGTTCAGTCATTTAAATCTTGAACTTCATAGCAATAACTGAGCGAGGGGCATCACGTATTGAAATAGACTTTACTCTAATATTTGAAAGTATTATCCTTGCATTTACCTCTGCAGCAGTTGAAGCGTGATTATGGATCCCAATCCTTCTTAAGCTCTTATAATTTTCATTTGTATGAAGTCTTGCCTTGCACACACAATTTTTGCACCTCCAGTATGTCTTCAGTTCATCTGCATTCTGCTTATTTCTTGTGCATATATAATTTTCTTGATCGACCACTTTGATTTTTCCTTTCTCTGAAGTGATGATCTTGCAGGTAGTCATGTTGATGGGTAGGCGTATTGAATAAATTTAATTCAATTTGCTTGAAAATC
>NC_068982.1:127617374-127622879 GCF_001194135.2 Octopus bimaculoides
CCTTGCACACACAATTTTTGCACCTCCAGTATGTCTTCAGTTCATCTGCATTCTGCTTATTTCTTGTGCATATATAATTTTCTTGATCGACCACTTTGATTTTTCCTTTCTCTGAAGTGATGATCTTGCAGGTAGTCATGTTGATGGGTAGGCGTATTGAATAAATTTAATTCAATTTGCTTGAAAATCTTTGTTCGTAAACTGTTCAACACAGATGCTTAAGAGAGAGAGAGAGAGAGAGAGAGAGAGGATTAAAGAAAGGAAAGAAAATATCTAAAACTGTTCAACGACAATTTTAATTCACAAGTGATTGTTCTAAACTTACCCTCGAAAATCACATTTAAGAGTATTTTGGGATGAATTGGCCAGGGACAAATTGACCTGGGGATGAATTTATTAATGATGAATTGACCCAGGACAAATTAACTGATGACAAAATAACCAAGGACAAAGTGTCCTAGCATTACGCAGAAGGCAGTGTGACAATAATGAAGATATGCTATGGCAAAAGTGTGGATAATTCTTTAGTTCCCCTCATACATACATACATACATACATACATACATACATACATACACACACACACACACACACACACACACACACACACACACACACACAGAGGGTGCGGTGAATAAACTGTCACCTAAATCACACAAAAATGAAAAAACACTGACATCTAATTTTAACAGATATTTTGAAAGAAATAAAGATCAATTTTGAATCAGAAAAAAATATATAAATAAATTATATCAGTTTATTGATTCAAATTCAATTCAGTATACACACACCTGCATATGTATACATATTTGTGTATATATATATACAGGGTGCAGTGAATAAACTGTCATCTAAGTTTCGCAAAAATGAAAATAACACTTACATCTCATTTTAACATATATTTAGCAAATTTATATAAAAATATCTTGAAATACTAAAAAATAAACTTATCTAATAAAATCGTCATTGGCTTTAACCATGGCCTCCAACGACTTTGCAATCTCCTGCAACTCTTCTGGACAGTCTCCTTGTTTAAGGTGGTTAATGCTGCCATAATCCTTGCCTTCAGATCATCTTTGGTATTATAAGAAGTTTTTTTGGTCTCTCACTCAACTGGGGCCCCACACTTATTGCAGTCTGGTGAGTTATGTGGCCAGATGATAGGTGTGATGTAGCTACAAAAGCTGTCTGACACCCATGACTGGATTCTCCTGCATGATTGGGCATGGTGCAGTCCTGTTGTCAGACACAGGGTCTTCCAGCAGCCACCCTCTTGACCCAGGGCAGCACTACCTCCTCCAGGCACTTGATGTAGGTCTCCATGTTGAGTCTGAGGCTGTGTAGGAAGATGAATGGAGGCATAAGGACGCCATAACTAGTGATCAATCCAAACACTATGATGTTGACTGGATGTTTGATTTTTATCACTCTTAGTACATGTCTTCAGGTTGACACCCAAACACCCTGAAATGTTTGTACTGAAGATTCCAGCATGAATGCCAAGCAGTACAACATGTCGTTTCCAAATTTCTGGCAGAGTGAATTATGTCATGGTGGTGTTTTTGTCACAGATGATGTGCAACTGACCTTACTATACTGTGTAGTCATCAAAATCAAGAACAAACAATGCACCAAATTGGAAATACAAAATGGCAACAATTTACCCATCACACACATATATATATATATATAAAATCACCATCATTATCATCACCATCATCATCATCATCATCATCATCATTGTTTAACATCCACTTTCCATGCTGGCATGTGTTGGACAGTTTGACATAGGGCTAGCCAGCTGTGTCTGTTGTGAGATGATTTCTACAGCTGAATGCCCTTTCTGTCACTGTCACAGGTGCATTTACACAGCGCTGGCACAAGTGTGTTAACACAGCACTAGCCCAAGTTCTTTTTGTTGTGTGGCACTAGCACCTGAAAAGACAAGCCTGAATCTGTCGAAGAGTCAGTCTCTTTTAAGTAAAAATTTTCTTGTTCTGTATTTTACTAGATGTAATAACTTGTCCTGTACTTTTCCAGATTTATAATCTTAAGAATTTTATTTCTCTTGCTCGCATTTTCCATGTAATCCATGTTTCTTCCAGACTATGCTATTATGGTAATTAATAATGTGTCAAATGTGTCAATTAGTGGTGTCGTTGATAATTTTTTCCTTCCCTCAATGATGCTGGTGATATATATTAAAAGTCCCCCAGAACTATATTCATAAAAAAGTATAGAACTATATTATCACCCTCAAATTTGAGAAACAAACACTCAACTTTTTCTTTTAAAACTTCATTGCATAATATTGATACCATGAAATTCCTCAGACTGAGCTCTCTCATTTAAGCTTAATTAAAATATAGTTTGTTTTTAAAATAAAAAAGTTAATTATACTTAAATCCAATTTTTTGTCTTACTTATATTTTTTTCCATGATATTTTACCTCACAACTTTTTTGATACAAATTTTTGTTACATCAGAGCAAAACTATGAAATTCCTTACACTTTCTTCCATTATTGAAGCTAAGATAAATATATTTTGCTTTTAAAATAAAAAAAGCTATTTAGATCTAAACTTGATTGGTAGCGTTACTTATTCTCCCATAACGTTGCTACAAACTCTGATGTAAACTTTTTCTACTGGACCAAATCTCAATTTCTTTATGCCAAAATGTAGCTAGGGACCAATTCTCTTCAAAAATGTTGATGGTTTTCCATTTAGTTTAGAACTGAATTAGCAACAAGCTCTGAAAGATGCTGTGTTTGAGTAAGTTGCGACCTTAATAATATTATTCAACTACTACTATAGTTGAATGATGACAAGCTTCCTGCAGTTTCTATCTATCAAATTCACTCACAAAGCACTATCAGCAAGCTGATATAGTAGCAGAAGAAATTCATCCAAAGTGTCACAGATTGGGACAGAACCTAAAAGCATGTGGTTATGAAGTGAACTACTTAACCACACAGCCATGGTTATGACTAAATAAAATATATTTCTATATGAAATATTTCCATTACCAAACAATTTTATTGTAGACCAAATCCATTTCTAAATTCACTAATTCTAAGAAATTTTATTTATTTATATATTTTCTTAAAAATAAACAAATTATTGACAGGATGTTAAGAGATTATTTACCAAATTCAAGGAATCTAAGTTTTTAACGTTGTCAATGAATACAAACCACTAAGTTTTGATGCATGTAATTCATAAATTCATTTCCGATATATAATTTAAATTCTCAAGCATGCTTTTAATATAGTTGAATATTTATTTTAATAAAAATCAATACAAATATTTCATATTTGTATTAGAATCATTCTTTTGTTTGTATTCTTTGAATTCACAGAGAGGGGAAAAAAGTGGATTAGGTAGATATATGCTCTTAGTGTATGTCTGTGACATGTTGTTAGACTCAGTGGTTGCAGTCATGAGATATGGGTAAGTAGTGTATCCGATGCTTTGTTTGTAGTAGTAGTAGTAGTAGTAGTAGTAGTAGTAGTAGTAGTAGTAGTAGTAGTAGTAGTAGTAGTAGTAGTAGTAGTAGTTGTAGTAACAGTAGCAGTAGCAACAGCAGCAGCAGAAGGATATTGCAAATCTGATACCCTCCCTCACACTATGGAGCAAACTCTGCATGGTTTGTGGAACAACAAAGTCCTGCATGAATACAGGGATCAAACAAAGAAATTGGTGTTTGATTGGCCACATTCTTTGAAGCATTCCCAGTCAATCTCTCAGATGGAATCCTCGTGGCAATCTTTCTGTTGGGTTCCCCAGGGTAAAAAACTTCTGGCAACATGAACTAGAGAATGAAGGAAGATATGGATGGAGTTAAAAGCAATTAGAGAGGAAGATTCAGGACAGGAATGTAATCATGATGAGACAGGGATGAGGTGAGTGTGAGATCATGGGTAACCTGTGCCCCAGGAAAAGCCAAGGTCCTCCATGAGTGACATTATTGTTTTAGTACATTAGATGAGTAACATAATATTATCAATAATCATAAAATGTTAAGATATTTTCTGAGAGAATAAAATCATAATAAAATATCAAACCATGTGGAAAAGGGAACTTTTAACTGCACAGGCAATTCTCCTCTTCTTCTTATAATATCTCTCTGCTTTCTCTTGAAAAAGAACCTAACCTCAAAATATTGGTTAAAAATAGTTTCTTTTCTTTCAGCAAGACTTGGTGCACTGACTCCTTTTTTTTATTACAATTTTATTCTATTAGAATACTTTTACTAACACAGGACCTCAAATGGATTTTTCTGGTCCTAAATTTCATAAAATATTTTACTTTCTCAAAAGAAATACAGGTGTTTTAAATATTACATTTCCAAGAAAGACAGATGATCTGAACCTTTGGAAACATCTCTATAATAAACATTCACATTCGTGTTGTTCATTTAAAATAGGCAAACATGGCAATAATAATCTCACTTGAGAAAAACAAAATTTGAAGTTTGGTCTTGAGACTTGTACAAAAGGGAAATATTTGAGTGGATAAGTTACATAACAACTAACTCATGGATTTGATGTTCATATCTGTTGCTGGCATTTGATGTCTCTGAGCAACTTCTCATTAGTTTATGTGCTTCAATTCACATTGTTGCAAGTAATAAGTACCAGATCTTATGGGAATGTTTCTAGCTATAAACTAGCATTCTCTGGAAGGAAAGCTTCTTTCATATCCTTAATATTTCAAAATCAAAAGGTAAACACTAACCTTATAAACCCCTGTGTTCCAAGAAGATATATCACATTTATCACTTACAACAATATCCTTAATTGAACATAACAATTAAATGCTAATTGATTCCTCAATCCTCAATAGATGAATACCAAGTCTTTGAGTGAGAATTTTACATCATGAAATATGATGCTTTATCCAGTGATACAGTTCATGACTTGAATATTGGAATGAGTTGATTAGCAGGGACAGCTAGAGAGCGCAATAAAATTGTGGTTTAAGTCTATATATATGTAGATGTAGGTATAGATATAATTCCTGTCAACAAATTATTCACTAGTTCTGCATTTCTGAATCTCAGTGGAATTAAGATTCATATATTTGAAGAACAGGTAAGTGTTAGTGATAGGAAAAGCATCCAGCTATAAAACTCCTGGCTCAAGTATTTCCCCTTCTCAACCCTGTTAAGCATGGGAAAGCAGATGTTATACAAACAAGGTGTGTGTATGTGTGTGTGCGTGTGCATGTGCACACGTGTGTGTTTTATTAAACTGAAACTAAGAGATAGTGTCATTGGGTCAAGCCACATGCCACTGTAATCTTCAGATAAAATAGTAGCATGAAATTCAAATTGCGAGACAAAATCTTAACTTCAATTTTGATAAGAAAAAAAACACATCCCCTGCAACATGTATTGAGTACTCCTCTCTTATTCATTGAACATTAATCAATATATGTACCTGTGTGTGTAAACATATATATCTGTATATATGTATATATGTACATATATATATGTATATATA
>NC_068982.1:127622918-127623722 GCF_001194135.2 Octopus bimaculoides
ATATATATATATATATATATATACAGGTTGTGATAGGTAAATTGTCACCATTTTATATTTTTTATTTCATGCATGTGCATTGTTTGTTTTTGATTTTGTTGACTTCATTAGGGTCAGTTGGGCACTGTCTGTGAGAAAATCACCACCATGACACAATTCACTCTGCCAGGAATTTAGAAACAACATGCTGTACAACTTGGCATTCATGCCGGAAACTCCAATACAAACATTTCAGAGTGTTTTGGTGTCAATCTGAGGACAGGGCAATCTGAAGACATGTACTGGGAGTGATAAAAATTTAACATCCAGTCAGTATCATGATGTTTGGAGTGATCACTAGTGATGGTGACGTTATGCCTTCATTCATCTCCCCACATGGCCTCAGACTCAACATGGAGGCCTACATCAAGGGCCTGGAGAAGGTAATGCTGTCCTGAGTCAAGAGGGTGGCTGCTGGAAGACCCTATGTCTGGCAACAGGACTCTGCACCATGCCACACAAGCAGGAGAACCCAGTCATGGCTGTCACCTCTAACATCTGGTCACCTAAGTCCCCAGGCTGCAACCCACTTGATTATTATGTGTGGGGCGCAGTTGGGAGAGAGACCAACAAAACTCCTTGTAACACTAAAGATGAACTGAAGGCAAGGATTATGGCAGCCTTCACCAACTTAAACAAGGAGACCATGAAGAAGAGCTGCAGGAGATTCCAAAGTCGTCTGAAGGCTGTGGTTGAGGCCAATGGCAATGTTATTGAATAAGTTTACTCTTTAGTATTTCAAGATATTTTATGTAATTTTGGTAA
>NC_068982.1:127623970-127625992 GCF_001194135.2 Octopus bimaculoides
TGTGTGTGTGTGTGTGTGTGTGTGTGTGTATACTAAATTGAATTTGAATCAATAAACTGATATAATTTATTTATATCTTTTTTTCTGATTCAAAATTGATCTTTATTTCTTTCAAATTTCACATTGGAATTGAAAAATGGCAAGTTAAAATTTTACTTAATTTCTCATTCACATACTTTACTTTCAAATTACATCATATACAGAATATCTTATTTAATACCATGGAATTCTATCTAATTGTTGAGTGGTACAACTAATTGAGTGTAAGATTCTTCATATAATTCAATTGAATCACTCTCACACATATTAAGAATAATCCATTACCAATGATTCACTCTCATGACTTTCACAATAAGCAATCAGTTAGCCAGCATCAAATTAATATTCTATCATTAATTTATTATATTCATGAACTATTTTTTATTTCTTTTATTTTGTATTTGTTTTGTTTCTTTTTCCTTTGTGCATGTGATCATAAATATCACTGCTGTTATGATTATTATATACCAGCATCAGCTTGCATGAAGTACGTGTAAGAAATTTAATGTAGTATGATAGTGAGACACGAGAACAGAAAAAGGGAAGATATACAGAAAGAAACTGGAGAGAAATGAGGTGAGCAATATATGTAAAATATGTAAAGCAGTCTACAAGTGAGCAGAGAATTTGGCTGGATATTAAAGAGACCAGCCAAAGGGTGCAGAAGAAATTAATATACTGAAATGGACATGAAATGTGGATGAGTAATGGGTGTTGGAGGAGGAATGGAAATCTGCTTTAACAGGAGGAAATCATCTGTAAAAGAAGCGTATGGAAGATGTAGACAGGAGAAGTAAAGATGAGATCTTAGAACACTGAGTGTAAAAGGCATGGTTGTGTAGTTAACAAGATTGCTTTGCAATTATGTGGTTTCAGGTTCAGTCCAACTGCATGGCACCTTTGGCAAGTGGCTTCTGCTATGACTCCAGATTGACCAATGTTTTGTGAGTGGATTTCATTGATAGAAACTGTATGGAAACCTGTCATACATATGTCTGTATGTATGTATGTCTATACACACACACACACACATATATATATATATATATATATATATATATATATATAATGTATGTCGCCTTACTGGTACATGTGTTGGCGGCATGTGAAAAAAACATTCAAGCAAGGTCGTTGCCAGTGCCACTAGACTGGCTCCTGTGCATTTGGCATGTAAAAAACACCATTTTGAGCATGGCCGTTGCAAGTACCGCCTGACTGGCTCTCATGCCGGTGGCACGTGAAAGCACCCACTACACTCTCAGAGTGGTTGGCATCAGGAAGAGCATCCAGCTGTAGAAACTCTGCCAGATCAGATTGGAGCCTGGTGCAGCCATCCGGTTCACCAGTCCTCAATCAAATAGTCCAACCCATGCTAGCATGGAAAGCGGGTATTAAACAACGATGATGATGATGATGATGATATATATCTTCAAAAGTCTCAGTCACTTGTCATTGTCTCTATGAGGCCGTATATATGCACATGTGTGTAACATTGTGTTTGTCCATCCCCCCAACCCACCCACCAGCTGACATCCAATGTTGGTTTGTTTAAATCCCTATAACTTGGATGTAGCGTAAAGAGACTGATAGAATAAATACCAAACTTAGATATCAGTACTAAGGTCGATTTGTTCAATGAAACTGTTCAAGGCAGTGCTCCAGCATGGCTGCAGTCATAGAAGATAAAATATAATGGAAGAAGTGGTGAAAGACTGACATGAACAAGGCTATACTGTGCAGCAAACTCATTCAACCTATCATATCATAGAATAAGAAACTGGTTCTTTGCCAAAAAAGTACCAGCCTTCAAGCATTGTCGCAAAAATATTTTGGAAATCTTTTGCCATTACGTTTTATAAATGAAAAGATAAAATAGATAGATAAATAGATAGGTAGATAGGTAGTAGTAGTAGTAGTAGTAGTAGTAGTAGTAGTAGTAGTAGTAGTAGTAGTGGGGGGGGGCAGTGGGGATGGTAATAGTGG
>NC_068982.1:127626342-127630108 GCF_001194135.2 Octopus bimaculoides
GGTGGTGGTAGTAGTAGTAGTAGTAGTAGTAGTATGGGAGCATGAGCTGTAACAGCCAATTGCTGCATCCCCCATTTATTGGTGATTCCCTACTCCCTGGTGGACAATACGTTTGCACCATCCAGGCAACAACCCTCCAATCCATGGGTCTGTTCGGATATCCATTGCCAGTGCAAGTTTTATGAGATTGGAGTGCAAATCCTTTTTACAACACACAGAGAAAATATTGGATCTATTCTTTGGCATGTTGGTCCCTCACACAAAACATATCAAAATAGATATTACATTCAGATAATTCTTCAATATTTGTCATGATGTTGGACAAGTTTTAAAATTTTCAAAAACCATCTTAATTTCATTAACCCATTCATTACCAAATTTTTATTGAAATCCACTGCTTTTGTTTCATTTTGAAAATAACAAAGAATTCAGTAAAATAACTTTGTTATTATTGAGCTAATGTTTGAAACTTAAATTAGCATGACATTTTGAAGAAAGATTTTAATCCTCACTGCACTGATTAAATTAATGACTAACAATCTGGTGATGTAACATGTAAATCATATGCAAATTAGTTCTCACAACATCTTTCTATTAGCAGTAAAAGTAAGATGTGCATGCTACATCATTTGAAATGTGGGAAAAATTCTGAAAAGTTCCATGGAAAGTTCCCCATTATGAAAAATGAGAAATTCAATTCCCAATTCCTGTGTCTCAAGAGCAAATGCACAGAACCATGTATGCTCAGTTCCCATGCAGTAAGGGTTAATTTAAATCACTTTAAAACAGGGATTTTGTATAATAGAACCAAGGGTAGTCTCAAGTGGGTTGGTATCAAAAGAGTTAAACATTCTCAATCTTTACAGCTCCACAGCACCCAACCATAAAAAATACTGGAATAATAGGTACTGAAGCATTATCAGCAGCAGCAACTTGATCATTAGCATCACGAATTTAGCATCAATATTTCCACAAAGTGGAGACATGTGGTTTAATAGATAGGGTGATGGATCCATGACTGAGAGATTGTATAGTTCTATATTTAAGAGATGAGGAATTATGTACATTATTTACGTTATTTACATTTGACAGATATTTGTCCTCATCTTGTTTGTTGTAAACTCAACGTTTCGGCTGATATACCCTCCAGCCTTCATCAGGTGTGTTGGGGAAATCTCAAACCTGGGTTCTCATTCCTAAGGTATTTGTCGATGTTGTTATTATTATTATTTTATATTTGACTTTTGCTTTGCATTTGTACAAGTTGGATCCAAATCTCACCCAGAGACCTCAAGAGACAACAAGTTAGAAGTTCATGTAGGTGTTATGCCTAGGGTACCATACATTTGGATTTGTACATAGTGTTGTTCTAGAGAATGTTTAAGAAACCATAAGAAAATTATGTGTTTGTTTTAAAATTTGAGATCACATAGACAGTATTTTACGTAGGATATGGGCAGTTCCCATGAGCACTATCTTTTGAACTTCAGCCATTTTGGGGTTTCCTGGTATCTGAGCTAGATAGTAATCAGCCCGTTTCACTGTCATTCCCAGGGCACCTATGACAATAGGTATTGTTTTCATCTTCAGATTCCACATTTTGCTAATTTCTATTTCAAGATCTTTATATTTGCTCAGTTTTTGGTAGGTCTTGACAGATACGTTTATATCGATTGGGACAGTCATATCAATGAAGGAGCATGATTTTTGCCTGAAGTCTTTATTATTATTATTATTATTATTATTATTATTATTATTATTATTATTATTATTATTATTATTGTCATTATTATTATTATCATTATTATTATTATTAATATTATTCAGGCAGTGACCTGAATAATAATAATAATAATAATAATAATAATAATAATAATAATAATAATAATAATAATAATAAAATCAAAACTGCTGACAAATGGTATAAACACCATCCTGAAGCTGTGACTAGTAATGCTTATTTATTCACACTATTTTGAATTAATCGGGCATCATTTCATTGCTTCCAAACTATAATGATATGATTGTTTACTTTTAGAATGACATTGTAGGACAGGTGTGAGAGGCTGGATCTAGCCACTCTGAACACAAAACAGGTTGAATTTTTTAGCAACATATGATCAGTTTAAAGGCTAAAGTGTTATTGTGTAATTGCGGGTAATCTGTGATCTCCACTGATCCATACACTAAATTCCACAATAAATATAAAATTGGTGAATTTAAAATAATCCTTTCTACTATAGGCACAAGACCTGAAATTTTGGGGAAGAGGGAATAATCGATTGCATCAACTCCAATGTTTTACTGGTACTTTAATTTATCAACCCCAAAAGGATGAAAGGCAAAGTTGACATCAACGGAATTTGAACTCGCAACATTGCGACAGGTGAAATACCGCAAAGCATTTCATCCAACATGCTAACGATTGTGCCAACCCTCTGTCTTATGAATTTACAAATAATGAAATAGTCATTTTTCATATAAAGCTTTCAAATATTAGTTTTTACAAATTTCTACCTTGATTTAGAAATTTGTTTCTAAGACTCTGGATATCCAGTCATAGGTCAACAACCTGAAAAAAGAACATTATTGATTTATATTAAATTCATATATTTTAAAATATATTTAATGATCCTTTTGACGTTCATTGGCTTACAATAAGTTGATTACCAAATGAAAATAATTGGGTACTTAATAGCACTATAGATATTGTTTTATAGCAAAGTGGCCTTGAGGTTCTTAAAGTGTATTGAACAATCAGTGAAGCACTTAATTCTTTTAGTATAATAAAACAGTCTAGAGTAATGTACTTTGAGATATATACATATATATATGTGTGTGTGTGTGTGTGTGTGTGTGTGTGTGTGTGTGTGTGTGTGTGTGTGTGTGTGTGTGTGTGTGTGTGTGTGTGTGTGTGTGTATATGTATCTTAGATCACTTTTAAAATTTATTTTGTTATGAAAGATATTTCCCAAAGGTCTTTTAGCTCTTGAAATATTGTAATCATATATGTAGATGCTTTATTCTTTCAGCAGTAATAATTGCCAAATGCAGCTTAAAGATATTTCCATTTCTATTGCCTTGTATTCCTCATCAAAATGCAAAAGCATGTTGAATTTAGAGTTTCTCAATGCAAATAAATCAGTCATCCTCACTATATCTGATATATATGTTTATCTCTTTCCAAAAAAGGGAGGAAAAGGAAAAATAAAAACAAATGATTATCGTTTTATCTTTACTCCCTCTACGCCAATAACATTCATTAAATCTGCTTACTTACAAAGACTTACCAATGAAACACAGTAAAGAAATACATATGGGTTTTCGTTTTTGTGTTGTTTTGTCTTATTGTTTTCATCCAGATTCTTTTATTTAAAACGACATTGCTACGAAACACCAGAAGTGAAGCAGCCTGTCTGACTAATTACAATTTATATCAGACCATGCATTCAAATAATTTTTTTCTTTAAAAGAAAAGGAAATCAAAACATGAACAAGCTAATCTCTCTCTCTCTCTTTCTCCCTCTCTCTCTATTTATCTATCTATTATCTTTCTATTTATCTATTTATCTATCTATCTATTTATCTGTCTATTTATCTATCTATCTATTTATCTGTCTATCTATCTATCTATCTATCTATCTATCTATCTATCTATCTATCTATCTATCTATCTATCTATTTATCTATCTATCTATCTATCTATCCATCTGTCTGTCTGTCTATCTTGCATATATATATATATATATATATATATATATATATA
>NC_068982.1:127630720-127631892 GCF_001194135.2 Octopus bimaculoides
AAAAAAAAAAAAAAAAAAAAAATTTTTTTAAATAAAACCGAATGGATCCCATGGGATTACTTTTCTGCTAACATGAATCTTCAACATTAATATTATTATTATTATGATTATTATATCATTATCATCATCATTATTATTATTATTATTATTATTATTATTATTATTATTATTATTATTATTATTACATTACTAATATAGCTAATACGATTACTATTTTTACTACTACTGCTAAGACTACTATTTTCCCTACTACTATTACTACTATTGTTATTATTATTACTATTACATATAACTAGTTATTTTATTTCAATCTTTATTTCAATATAACTGCATAGATGTTGCTTCTCTATCTCTAAGATGTCACGTTTTTTTTTCCTGTTTACTAACTTCTAAATATCCCTAGAGTCAAGCTACATTGCATGCTCTTATTGATATACATGTATGTACATATAATTTTATCTAATGTGTGTATGCATATAAATCTTTTCCTTTTCCATTTTCCTATTTCCATCTATTCTCTCTCATAAATGTTTATGCAATTTCTACTTTTATCTATGTCTTTATCAATTCCTGTTTCCTTGTCTTGTACGTGTATCAATAAATTTATGTTTCATGTTTCTTCTTCAATGCAGGTTATATGTTACTATAGTTTCATGTTCTGGAAAATTAAGAAATTCCGTATACCATGAGAAATGTGGGGCTTATTTCCTGTTCCCCGTGCCTAAATGCCTAAATATAATTTGTGAAAATTTCATTCTCTCTCTCACTCCTTCTGAATATATACATAGACCATAAATAAAGAAAACACATGCACACACACAGATACACACACACACACACACACACACACACACACACACACACACACATACAATACTCATGTACAGGTATGTACATTTATCAATCTCTCTTCCTCCTCCCCTCTCTCTATATATATATACATACATATGTATGTATGTATGTATATAAATGTATATTTTTGTATATATATGCAGATATGTAGGTATGTATATATGTGTTTATATATGTAAGTGTATATATATATATGTGTGTTTGTGTGTGTGTATGTATGTATGTATAAATATATGTGTATCCTCATATACACACATACCTATCAATATATATTTATATATGCATGTTTGCATGTACATGCACACGTACATATAATCTAT
>NC_068982.1:127632442-127635454 GCF_001194135.2 Octopus bimaculoides
GTGGTGGTGGTGGTGGTGGTGGTGGTAGTAGTAGTAGTAGTAGTAGTAGTAGTAGTAGTAGTAGTAGTGGTAGTAGTAATAGTAGTAGTAGTTGTAGTGATGGTGGTGGTGGTGGTGGTGGTGGTGGTGGTGCTGCTGCTGCTGCAACTGCTGCAGGTGTTTAGGCCCGAATCATCTCTGATTAAGCAGACCCGTTATCAAAGACATTGCACCTGTGTCCATCAGATATCTCATTTTAGTTACTCAAAACTACATTGTCCAGGACATCATTGATTTTTTTTATGATGGATATCATCATCATCATCATCGTCGTCGTTGAACTGATAATTAGGTAAAATTTGAAGATTTGGCTGTATGTTACTTCTGACACTTTCAGCAAAGAGGTGATTCCAGAGGACCACAATTCTGAGGAAGGAGGAATGGGTGTAGGTGTTAGTGCAGAGACGTGGATACTTGAAGACAAAGTGGACGATGGCTGGAGGCAAGATGAATGAGGCAAAAGTGCTTGAATGGTGATGGTATAAGACTGACTAGTTCTGAAGAGCAGAGCACAACATAGTAGTGGTAAACATCAGAGAGGCTAGAACATGGGTCTCCAAAGTGGTCGATGGGACTATTCAAGGGGTCAATAAATGACCTGAAACTGCACATCTGTTTGATTATTATTGTTATTTAATTATTTTCTTGTACATGCCTGAAGGTTGATGAGGGGGTCAATGATTCCATGAAGGGGTCAATGGTCTAAAACGTTCAGGGACCCCTGTGTATGTGAATGACTTTATGCCAGTCAGTCAGGTGTTATCTAGAATGTGTATTTTTTGCATATATAATAATAATAATAATAATAATAATAATAATAATAATAATAATAATAATAATAATAAGAAGAAGAAGAAGAAGAAGAAGAAGAAGAAGAAGAAGAAGAAGAAGAAGAAGAAGAAGAAGAAGAAGAAGAAGAAGTTGGTACCAATTATTGTTTGGTCCTTGGGGACAGATTCAGAAAACATCAAGAGGAATATAAAGAGGAACAGAGTGCCCAGTAGAACTGTTACAAATGGGTTGCCTCCTTGGCATGACCAGAATTTTCAGGAAAGTATTAGATTTTTTGGAAAAAACAGATAGCATGGTACCGTGAGCTGTAGACAGCAAGCCTACTATGCATGCAAGACTTCAGGAATTCCAACAAAACCCAAGCCGAAAAGAAAAACAATAACAAGAGCACTCAGAGAGCGCAAACCTCCACTAAGGCAACACCAACGTCCTCTCAAAGATTAGCTAGAGATGATTTTTAAAATGAGAGTATCTGAAATAAACTTGACTGCTCTCCCAATCAAGAATACTAAAAATGAACGTGACTGCTCTCAAAAATTAAGTAAAACAACAAGAAAAATAATCCAGAATCCTTGTCCAGTACCAGATCGATTCCAGATGTTTGTGCCAGTCATGAGGCCAAACATCCCTGAAAGTTTCATCTGAATCCATCCAGTGGTTCTTGAGATATCTTGTCTATGGACAAACAAATAACGACTAAAAATAATACCTCTGCCTTTGCTAAAGCAGCAGTAATAATAATTTTTGCAGCAGTAGCACCTTCACAGATGTAGGAGCAGTTCCCCATGGAACTCCTTCCATGCTCATTTCTTTTCTGTAGCAGTTGCCTAGTAAATAAATTCATAGACCATAAGATATTTCAGAAAGCTAATAAACCAATTATTTACTCACAAATTAGTCAGGATTAAGATATAAACTTAGTTCTTAATTAAGGAAAGAGAAATACAAAAGGTTTAAATCGTCAGTGTATGTGGAATAGTAACAACGGCGGTCTCATTCTACCTGGTACTTTTGGTTCTTTAGTAGAGTCTACTTTGATGCTATCTTCCAATCTCTTTCACCAGTCTTGGCTCTTTAGTATAGAGTTATTGGCATTGTCTTTCCCTCCTGATTAAGCAATAAAAAAAAAGAGTGTACATGAAATCTAATTTCCAGTCCATCTTCACAAATGTAATCTTATTTCTTTTGCTTCTAAAAGACCATGTACTTATTATTGTTAATAATTTCATTTCAACACTGTTTCACATTATTATTATCAACCATCGCACCAACAACCACCTTGAACACCTTTTTAAGCTCCATGTTTCTAACACACGTGGGCATGAACAGAAAACAGCACAGCTCCCATGACTTTCAGAAACATTTTTTCGCACTCAGAGTTGCTAAAGCATGGAACAAACTACCTGCATCAGTTGTTAATTGCCTAGACATTGTATCCTTTAAAACCTTCATGCTTCCTGAAATTTGCCCACACTACACCTGATATCCCTGCCTCCATATGCATGCACATATGTATGTCATAACTCTTACACCGTTCACTTTCCTGGCTTTTGCACATAATTCTATGTACTGTACATGCACCTTTGATGAGTAGTAGTGCACCTGAGCACCATGCACAATAATTTCATTGAACCATTTGCATGCTGGGTAAAATATTTAATAGCATTTCATCTGTCTTTATGTTCTAAGTTCAAATCTCAATCAGGTCACCTTTGCCTTTCATCCTTTTGAGATCAAAATAAAAATACCACTCTCGTACTGAAGTAATTGACTAGCCCCCTTAGCCACTTCCCTAAAAATTTCAGGTCTTGAAAGAAAGAATTATCAACACTTTCTGGTGGGCCCTATGCCCCAACCTTGAAACAATTTAGAAAGTGGCTGTAGGCAGTACCTTAAGAAGTCTTAGATAGTTCTTAAATTCTAATTCTCTCACTAAGTAGATGTTGGCATTGAGTAGAAACAGGCTCTCACATAAGTTTACTATCTCCATCCTTTTTTTTTCTATCTAACTTCATTATTTCATTTTAACTTCCCTAAACACAAACCTTGTTTAATGTGATATATATATATATATCGAGATCATCATTATTTAACATCCGCTTTCCATGCTGGCATAGGTTAGACTATATATATATACATGTATGCATGTGTGTGTGTATACATATATATATATATATATAT
>NC_068982.1:127635729-127644864 GCF_001194135.2 Octopus bimaculoides
ATTGTACATATATATACCAAATATGGGGGTTTAGTTCACAGGTGATCTAAACAATTAGGTACACTGAGTAAGTGCTGTAACGGATTACCAGGGCTCCAAGAGCATAACTGAGATGGGAGTTATGGAACAATTGTGTATTTCCAATATAGTGGATATATATTTGTTAAAGAGGACAACAAACGCTGAGGCAAGATAAAAACATTTCATGTCGGATACATTGTTATTATTATTATTAGAAAAATTTAAAGTCTATTTTTAAAGTCTAAATTTTTCTTATTATAATATTAACGTATATGACTTCAAATGTTTGTCTTGCCTTTATGCATTTGTTGTCCTCTTTAACAAATAATATATATATCCTCAGAGAGAGAGAGAGGGGAAGAGAGAGGGAGAGAAAGAGAAAGAAAGAGGGGGAGAGAGGGGGGAGAGAAAGAGAGAGAGAACTTCCTTATCAGAAATGGAGTTTATGATTTTGGTCTTTTGTCTTTTTCTTCGCTTAATCAAGAACTCAATTTAGATCTTAATCCCAGTTAATTTGCAAATGACTAATTGGCTCACCAGCTTTGTGAAATATGTTATGGATGGAACATTTATTTACATCATAAAGAACCATATTCTTCTTTCATTTCTTGTATAATGGCCATAAGTTTCCAATCACTGTGCTGTAACCCATTCAGCAGTTTTTTTCTTTAACTAACTAAATCAATGACTTAACTGACAGTATCAATAATTTATGAGTTATAGTTCTATCATGATAAATAATTTGTACAAATATAGGTGCAGACGTGGCTGCGTGGTAAGAAGTTTGCTTCCCAACCATGTGGTTCTGGGTTCAGTCCCATTGCGTGTTACTTTGGGTGAGTATTTTCTTACTGTAGCCTCAGGCTGACCAAAGCCCTGTGAGTGGATTTGGTAGATGGAAACTGAAAGAAGCTTGTTGCACGTGTGTTTGTGTGTGCATATGCCTTTGTGTTTCTGTTTGTCCTCCCACCACCACTTGACAGTCGGTGTTGGTTTATTTATGTCCCTGTAACTTAACAGCTTGGCAAAAATGACCAATATAATAAGCACCAGGCTTAGAAAAGAAAAAGTACTAGAGCCAGTTTGTTCAACTAAATATTTCAAGGGGTGCTCCAGAATGACTGCAGTCTAATGACTGAACAATTAAAAAACACAAAAAAAAAAAAAAAGCTACTTTATTTATTTATTTGTTTTTCGACTAAGATTATATGCAAGAATCAGAACAATTAATTTACTTATACTCCTTCCCTGTGATTAGCAATGCTGATGCACATCTGCACATTACTTTTTGCACACAACATCTGTCCTGCTTTCAAACAACTCTCTTTAATGCTTGAATCTAACTCTCAAAATACATTATCTTAATCTTGTAGAAACCACAAAACTAATTTTGGTAATAATAGCAGACAATACAACTTTTACATGGAAAATTCATATCAATTTTAGTTTTGCATCAAATCAAACAGAATCTTAAGATATATTTCAGAGCAATCTTTTAATACTGGGACATATATGTGAAATGAAATGAAACCAACAATAATGGAGAAAGTACAAAAATAGCTTGGCTACTTTGAATGACTGGAACAAATAAGTAAATGATTAAAAATAAGTTATTATTGTTATAGAAAAGGTTATTATGATAAATTACTGCTTTCATTTCCCAACACCATTGCTTAGTTACTAAGGTAGCCTTGTTGAAAAATAGAAAATTGTAATTAAATTGAATGCAGATGCAATACATGCTAAAGTAACTACAAATTGACGACCCATTCAAAAAGTAAGTAAAAGCACCGTATTTGAGCTAAATTTGATGATTTTTTTAATGTCTCCCTCTGGTTTTTTTACAGGAACAGTTTCGTGTATGGATGAACAGTCAATAGCATTGAAGAGCATAAAGATTAAAGATGTAGGTGAGAAAAAGTTAGCTGATTTGGAGGACTGGAAGCCATCTGATTGTTGGAAAAAAGTTACCTATATTGTGATGATTCATACTGGGTATCGAAATACTGACATCAGAATTGCTACTCAATGCTCTGTGAATACTGTAAAGGTTTTAAGATGTGACAGGGACAACTGTAATAGAGACTACAAAGCCATGGACATCATGAAGGGACACAGCAGGCATTCTGACTGCATCCACAGGTCAGAATTCATCTCCACATCTTTGAACAGGGCCTTAAGCTGAATTCAGACAGCTATGGGAAGCTGCTGAAGACTGTGCTGCAACTCTGGCCACCGAAGGTTACCTCTGGAAAGTCGTATGTGTGACAGTAGGATTTGGCTCCTTGCCATACCTCCAAAAAGAATCAGAAGTGATTATGGGAGAATTTCTATGACTACACCAGCCCCAGTTTAGGCTCCAATTTCCCCCAATTTTAATCTCATGGATTACTATGTGTGGGGCATGGTTGGACAAAGACACCAACCACTCTGCCTGCAAGACCAAGGCCAGGCTGGTGGCCAAGATCAAAGAGGTTTTTGAAGATCTTCCCCAGGACACAGTGAGGAAAATGTGTGTGCATCAAATTCTGGAGCTGGCGTAAAGCTGTGGTGTAAGTTGAGGGCAGCTACTTTGAGTAAACCATTATCTCCCAGTCATAACCCAGTTGATATTTTTTGATTTTTAAAAAAAACTTTAAATTTCTGATGGTGTATTATGTTTGTTTTGTTTTGCTTTTATGCAAACTGTCAAATTTAGTACAAACATCCTGTGTAATAATTCAGAAGTTTATTAAAAGGTGGTGAGCTGGCATAAATGCTAGCATGCCGGGAGAAATACTTAGCGGTATTTCATGTGTCTTTACGTTCTGAGTTCAAATTCTGCTGAGGTCGACTTTGCCTTTCATCCTTTCGGGGTCGATAAATTAAGTACCAGTTACACACTGGGGTCGATGTAATCGACTTAATCCCTTTGTCTGTCCTTGTTTGCTTGTTTGTCCCCTCTATGTTTAGCCCCTTGTGGGTAATAAAGAAATAAGAAGTTTATAGAAGTTTATGGAAAAGAAGTTTATGGATGAAGATGCATGCCCCAACAAGAATTTATATAAAATAGCTATCTATGTCATACTTAATATATACACAATTGATGGGCCAGTTACTGCAATATTTGTCCTGCAATAACATCTCTTATGGACTTGCTGTACTAAAAACACAATTGACATCAGAGAGTGATAGAGAGGGAGAGACAGAGAGAGACAGAGACAGAGACAGAGAGAGATGAAAATTCATTCCAACAGTGACCAGCGAGATTACCAAATGCATTTTGATCTTTTTGGGGGCCTTTTAAATGGTGTGTACTCACAGCCAGCCACATGCTCAGATGAAAATTCATTGTCTCTGTTATAGGAAAAAGTGAATGAAATATTCATTGATGTTGTGAATAGCTGCCCAGCTGATTAAAAATCTGGTCTATGCAATTGAGGATTCATTTCAGCCATATAGATAATTTCAGTCATTTCTGTATATAGATAAAATAATAAATAAATGTTTCCTTCTGAAGCCATGCCAGGCTCGTGAGGGCTGGTTTCCCAGTTTCAATGGCATATGTATTCCCCACCTGGATGGGATATCGGTCTGTCGCAAAAATAAGTGTTTCCTTCTTGAGCCATGCCAGACTCATAAGGGCTGGTTTGCCTGGTTTCAGCGGCATTCCCCACCTGGATACAATGCTGATCCATTGCAGGATTACTCATTTTTCCAGCTGAGTGGATGGGAGTAATGTGAAATGAAATGTTTTGCATAAGAACACAATGCATTCCCCAGTCCAGAAATTGAAACTACAATCTTACGATCATGAGTCCAACACAATAACCACTAAGTCACATGCCTCCACAATTTCTTTATATATCCTATGATTATTGGTTTCATTTTCATTGTTGTACAACATTGGAATATTGCTTGAATTTCACAAACATATCCCAGAAATAAAATATTGCTCACTTCAAAGATTTTTGAAAAAAAAAAAAAAAGAATAAGTGAAGTGAATTTTATAGATTTAAAATAAGCTAAATATAAACTAACCATTGATGATTTTACCATATTAGCACAGCAAGATACTAACTGTTATACAATTCAATTAATTGAAGCTAGTAAAAGTATTCATTTTAATATATTTGCAGATTGTTTATTAAATACAATTTTAATACAGTTTGTCTATGTACCTTCTAATGCACATTTCTAGCTTCATGATATTTTATTTGCACAGTTTGATAACATTTAAGTAGATCATGTTCCTTTTATAATTTACTGATCAGTTATAATATCACAAGTAACCAACCATACAAGTGAAGAGTCTTTCTGATATGAAGATTTAAGAGATAGCTTATGAAAACACAAAGATTTTAAAATTGTAACACACTACCAGCTACCATACAGTTAATGACGTGCCATTTTATATTCAATCAATAATGACTAACTGAATGAAATGGAATTTTTAATATGTCATATTTCATTTAGATGGATATACTGTTATTAATACCACAAACCATTCAAAGTATTAACAATGACAATCAATTTGTCCATTTCAATAATTGAATTAAATCAAGAGAAAACAAGAAGGTATTTTTCTTTTTGCTTGCCAAGTCTGGAGAAAGGGCAATGCCCACGACCTTTAGAGATCTCCTGAAATTGGTGAGATTGATTCCATTAATGTTCCATTTAAACTGTTCTTAGTCAACAGCATAAACAAGGAGATTTCAGAAGGTTCATGATTTAGGGAAGAAGGACTGGGAATAGTGATTAGTGCAGAACGTAGGGTGGATTGTTCACACAACAAGGTGGGGTAGACAAGATTTAGAAAAACAAATGAATTGGAAATGCCTGAATGAAGGAGGTACAAGACCAGCTATCTTTAATCAACAGAAGCTATCATAGAAGTATTAGAAAAGACAATGTGAGGAGAAAGCACATCTGTGAACCAACACCTGGAGTAGTAAATGCCAATCATTTGACTGGCTCTTCAGTGGATGAGGTTGAAGATGTCTGTGTGTGAAAAAAAGGGGTCTCAATACATGAAGTAAAGACCGTCTTTGTTGGAAAATTTTCAGTAACTCATTTTATTATTAACACATCTTTGGCTGGTGGGGTCCCTTGGGACCCCAACAAAATTTTAAAGGTATGCAAGTTTTAAATTTTTTATTTAAATGATTTTATATCTCATGACTTTTATTGTCAATAGTTTATGTATGCACATACAAGTCCAAATGGACATATGGTATCAAGTACCATATGTCCATTTGGTCTCTTTTCAGATTGGCATTTCCTTTTAAATTGATCCACCATAGGCATAGGAGTGACTTTGTGGTAAGAAGTTTGCTTCCCAACAACACGACTCTAGGTTTATTCCCACTGTGTGGCACCTGGGGCAAGTGTCTTCCAGTATAGTCTCAGGCTGACTAAAGCCATGTAAGTGGATTTGGTAGATGGAAACTGAAAGAAGCCTGTTGTGTGTGTGTGTGTGTGTGTATACATATACATGTGCGCTTGTGTGTTAGTATTTGTCTCCCATCACTGCTTGAGAACCGGTGTTGGTGTGTTTACGTCCCTGTAACTTAGTGGTTCAGCAAAAGAAATCAATAAAATAAATATCAGGCTTTAAAAAAATGTACTGGGTTCGATTCATTCAACTAATATTCTTCAAGGCAGTGCTCCAGCATGGCTGCAATCTAATGACTGAAAGAAGTAAAAAAAATGATAACTGAACTTTCGGTATCCATTCCAGTCACAGCAAAATTGCTATTTTATAATTATCAAGTTGACAGTTGATGTAGGATTTAAGATGGCCTCCTTCATCCAGTTGTAAACAATCCTTCAATTCTGTACAAAGTCCTAAACACGGTTTATTGAAAGAGTTTTCTCCAAAACGTTTTGCCATTGATTATCAATTTTCCTTTGTTGTTTCATGTCCACTTTTATATTCAATTTCATAACTTTTTTGTCTGAGCATTAGTTGAGTTCTATCCAGTCCTTGACCATCAACCCCATCAGTGAAGAACTTTTATGATAAACAATCTAAATATGAGTGGGGCTTGCGGATGGTTGTATGTAAATGAAATTTCAAAAACCTCTTTTACTAAAATTGGTTTGGGCCCATGATCAAAAACTTGAATTTTGCTGAATTTAAATTCTGACTTGTCTATCATTTTTGATGATCCCTTGGTTTCAGTAGTGGACAAAATTGCTTCATAATCTCAAATTCAGTTAACTGCCCATTGACTTTTAATAGGGATGTTTAATTGTATTTGTTATTATTAATGTAATATTTCCCTGGAAATGGATATTTGCTGTTTTTAAAGCTCTTATTTTCCAAGGCATTTTTCACCCATCACTTTTCTGATATTATCCACTGTTATTTTGGTCTAATCTGAATCTGCAATCTTTTCCCCAAATGACAATTTTTATGGTAAAGATTGCATTCCTTGAACAATTTTCACTTGTATGATTTGTGGTTTTGCATTCATAGCAATTTTGCTTTTGTTTCTTGCTCAATATTTAATTCTTTATCTGCATAGCCTCAACCCCTAATTTCCAGTTACAGACTTTCTCCTGAGAAAATGTGAAGAACTTTCAGTGACTCTCTCAACTACCATAGCAATTTTCAATATTTTTTTCTACTATTGGGACTTTAAAATTACTTGTTGCACATATTTCATACATGTGCCCATAATCAATCTCTAATGACGATATAATCTGCATTGTTGATGCAGCAGTCTATCAATTTCCATTTTAATTCTGCCACAGAATCAGCAATATTCATTCCATTCATTTGATAGCAACTCTAAAAATTATATTCCATCAACAGTATTTCTTTTCCCCTCAGAATGTGGTGTCATTTTTTCTATGACTTCAAAAAATTTATAATTTATATAATCTTTTGGCATCACCAGAGCATTAAGCATCATCCAATTTAAACATTTTACCATCAGTTCCATTAATAAAATATTTTAATTTTATTTCTTCATTGGTAATTTTTGTTTCATTTGAAATAAGTCCCCTTTCTCATCACAAATCTTTCCAATGATTTTCTCTCTATGACAACAAGTCAGACATTTACCATTCCCCAAAAAATAATCTGAACATTTTCATTCAGATATTCCTCCCTTCATTGTAATATTCTAACTTTCAAATGGCTTTAAAGGCAAAAATCTTCTTTTAGAATGAAGAATTCTTCATCACAAATTTTTGTTGAAAATTCTTCATAATTCCCATATATTTTTATTTTTTAACCCTCTATTTAGTAATAGAATTGGTATATTTTGTGGGAAGCAAACTTCGTACCACACAGCCTTGACTTCTGTGCCAGGAGAGACTTTTAAACGTGCATGGCTATTCCAGCATCTCACTCAACTGCTTGATTTTTCACAATGATATTGAATGTCTTGTGTTGCTTCCATAGATAAAGTGAAAATAGAAAAAAAAAATCTTGTCCTCATATTTAAAACATTTGAAGCTCGGCTGACTGGAGCAACATAACAGTAGAAACAACATAACAGCAGAAACACATATGTATAGGCAGATAGATTGTCTATAAACATGGAAAATATCAAGTATAACCCTTTAACCCTTTAGCATTCGGATTATTCTGTCAAATGTAATGCTTATTTATTCACGCTGTTTTGAATTTATCTTGCATTATCTTGTAGCTTTGAGATTTCAATGATGTGGTTGTTTATGTTTAAAATGACATTCTATAGGTGTGAGAGACCAGATCTGACCAGTTTGAACAAGCATAAAGCAAGTAGAATGTTTTGGGTAGATATGGCTGGTTTATATGCTAAAGAATTAAACAAAAGATTTAGGAAGATAGCTTTCCAGTAGCAGATCCTTGAAATAATATAGTTATATTTTTGAAAGCTTTTATTAGCCATTTTCTTTATGAAAGGAATATGGCAGTAGTGAAAGACCTGACGGAAGTAGTAGAATGTCAGACTAAGCGCTATATAGTATTCACTTTCAAGTCTCTAAGCTTTGTGTTCAAATCTTGCTAGGATTAGCTAGAACAAATCTTCCTCATCATGACCAATTAATTCTATGAATGTTCTTATTTCAGTTTTAATACTTTGAATGGGAAGAAAAGTTCTCTGGTGATGAAAAACAACATCAATCAAATAGTCACATACAAATCCGTCAGAATGTATAAAGAATAAATTGAGTCATTATTGTTTGTATTCTTGGCGATTTACATGATAGATAGATAGACAGACAGACAGACAGATAGATAGATAGATAGATACATAGATACATAGATAGATAGATAGATAGACAGAGAAAGTGACAGACAGACAGATAGATAGACACAAGGTGGTGAGGTAGTAGAAACGTTAGCACACCAGGCGAAATGTTTAGCAGTATTTCGTCTGCCATTACGTTCTGAGTTCAAATTCCGCCGAGGTCAAATTTGCTTTTCATCCTTTCGAGGTCGATAAATTAAGTACCAGTTACGCACTGGGGTCGATGTAATCGACTTAATCCCTTTGTCTGTCCTTCTTTGTCCCCTCTATGTTTAGCCCCTTGTGTGCAATAAATAAATAAGATAGATTGATAGACAGACAGACAGATGGATGGATAGATGGGCAGACAGACAGAGATAGAGAGAGGGGAAGAGGAGAAAGAGAGATAAGATGTGTCTGAATAGATTGCTATGGTGTGGGACACTTCTTTAGAATGCTGTTAAGACTTAGATAATCTCTAGTTTTCTTCCATAGATTTTTAATTTCTTCCCGTAATAATGTTGTATACAACTTGAGATGTTTGCCTTGCCTTAATGTTTGCTGTCCTGTTTAACAATTATATATCCACTGCATTGGAAATCTGCAAAGGCTCCATAACTACCCTCTCAGTTATAACCTTGGAGCCCCAGTAATCCATTACAGCACTTACCTAGCATACCTATTCGTTTAGATCATCTGTGAACTAAACCCCAATACTTTGTATATATAGGCGTAGGAGTGGCTGTGTGGTAAGTAGCTTGATTTCCAACCACATGGTTCTGGGTTCAGTCCCACTGCGTGGCACCTTGGGCACGACCAAAGCCTTGTGAGTGGATTTGGTAAACGGAAACTGAAAGAAGCCCGTCGTATATATGTATATATGTGTGTGTGTGTGTGTGTGTGTGTG
>NC_068982.1:127644874-127645716 GCF_001194135.2 Octopus bimaculoides
GACCGATAGAATAAGTACTAGGTTTACAAAGAATAAGTCCCGGGGTCGATTTGCTCGACTAAAGGCGGTGCTCCAGCATAGCCACAGTCAAATGACTGAAACAAGTAAAAGAGTAAATATATATATATATATATATATATATATATATATGGTATGGGAGGTATTGGTGTCAGATAATGGTGAATAAGTGCTATGGACAGACCATAGTTAAGCTCTAGGTACGATAATGATGCAAATGAGGAGTCCAACGTAGGTCATGTATTAGTATGCATATATATAAAAATTAACAGAATGAGATTAAAAAATCCAAGGCTGTGAATAGTTATCAGAACATCTATAAAGAGAAGGTCTTACAGCTGTTTCCAGGATATTTTATATATCCCTTCATCATTCCTCCACTTCACTTTGCATTTCCTATCTTCTCTATAATAACTATTTACTTAAACTTTTTCTCACACTGTCTCTAATGAAGGGATATATAAAATATCCGGAAACAGCTGTAAGACCTTCTCTTTATAAATATTCTGAAAACTATTCACAGCCTTGGATTTTTTTTTTATCTCACTCTGTTAATTCATATATTTTAATATTATTATTTTAATATTTATTACTTTGTACTTTTTTTATTTTTATTATAGGTCTTTTTAGTGTATTTACTTATTAAATTTTTCTATATGTGATTGCGGATTTTCATGGATGAATTCAATAATTGTTGTTTTTTTTCTCTAAATTATATATTTATATATTATATATTGTGAAATTTAATTTAATTTTAATTTTTATAAGTTAAATTGAATTTTCTCCTGTAAATTTGAATTTGTATCCCTAATATCATTATCATT
>NC_068982.1:127645789-127651255 GCF_001194135.2 Octopus bimaculoides
ATATATATATATGTGTGTGTGTGTGTAATGTATATCTCTGTGTGTCTTTGTGTCCATGTTTATTCTCCACTACTGCTTGACAACCAACCAGTGTGTGTGTGTGTGTGTTTACTTCCACATAACTTAGCTGTTTAGCAAAGGTGACCAATAGAATAAGTACCAGGCTTAACAAAAATTTAAGTCCTGGGGTTGATTCAGTCATCTAGACCCTTTAGGATGATGTCCCAGCTTGGCTGCAGTCTAATGACTGGAACAGGTAAAAGGTCAAAAGTAAAATGACCAAGATTACATTGCTTAGGTTATTAATAAAAGAAATTATAAATGAATAAAATAGTCATTTAGAATCTTTAAGTTGAAGATATATGTTAATTATATTCTTTGAAATATATTTCCTTTCTTTTGTCATAATCAAATTTTTCCTATAGGAATATTATACTTATAGGAATATATAATTTAATTGCTTTTATTAACATGAACATAATAAAATTTTCCTAAGTCGAGGCTGATATAATCATGTTAAAGGTCCTTAATGTTAAGGTATAGGAGTTGACATAAATAGACTGTGCCATAAATAGACTGTACCTTTCACATCATAAAATGTCAGTAATAATCATCTTAATTTTCCCTCTACTTACTTTTGTCATTTTTATTATGTGACAACAATATCAAAGACATAATAAGAGCTGACATTTTGTGTTTTCTTATGATATTACACAGACATTTTAAATACATTTTGTTAGACTATCAGTCGGATGATTAAGTTAGTTAGCCAGCCAGGAAAAACAGAGATAGATACCATTTATTCACTAGTGTTGCTGCTGTTGTTGCTGTTGTTCTTGTTCTTGTTGTATGGCTATGACTACTGCTGCTGCAAGTAGATAGACATGATAATATATAATAGATCAGAAATGACTAATAGCCAACCTGGTTTTATGCTATGCTACACTTTCTGTCATGTTATATTTGGTTGAAAGAGGTACAATGTTACAATTATGGTTTGATGAAATCATTTTGACTTCATTCCTCTTCTTATATCTCAATGTTTGATAATAACTACAGTGGAGGCAGGTGTGATTAAATATTCATTTGCTGTAGAATAACCAGGATTCTTCAGAATTTATTAGAGAAATTACAATCACTGAGTAGTTGAAAGTTTAGTTTCTTAGCCAAAGAGTAGTAAATTCATTTGCTATCCCTGACACCTTCTGACCTGCACAAATCTAAATACAGAGCAAAAGAGAAAAGCAAAAGAATGCTTCTGTATCAAAGCACCGAGCTAACAGCTAACAGGAAATTAATGAGTAGTTTGATGGTTTACAGTACTGATATTGAAACTTCTCACGTGAATATAAATACATTTTGTGGAGGGTGTTAATCTAGTTTAGACAATTGGATGCAGTTGACTATTTTTGTGTGTACCGGTATTTTGTATTAATCCAAGTCTGAAAAGAGAGAGAGTGTGTTTTGGACAAATTTCGTAGGAAATGTTTTATGTGTTACTGATAGCTTAAGGTGTTTATGTATGTTTGGAGTTTTTGATTACATGAGCTGTGGAGTTTGAAACAGGCCATAAATATCATGCTTTATCATTGCTTAATAAAAGTTCATACCTAAATACTTAGTTCTTCTTGTGGTACAATCACATAGTCAATTGTTTGCGTCTAAGTGAAATATTTATTGCCAGTGCAGACAACTGCTAGTCTCCTTAAATTATGGTGATTATATTTAATTTTGGTCAGCTTGGATGCATTGCATATGTAATAGGTTCGTGTATGTGTGTTTGTATGTATATGTCTATATGCTTGTGTTTGTATATCTTTGTGTGTCTGTGCACTTGTCTACATATGTATATGTATTATGATATGACTATGTCTATGTGTTATGGTATGTCTGTGTGTATACAAGCTACAATATACTTGTATGTATATGTCTTAGAATATATGTTACACAATACAGTATAAACTGTGTGTCTAAAGGAGTGTGGCCTGGTAGTTATGGTGCTCATCTCATAATCATATGATTGTGAGTTCAGTTCCTGGACTGTGCAGCACCTTGTGCCCTCGGGCAAGACTCTTCATTTATTTCACATTGCCCAGTCTACTCAGCTGTAAATGAATACCAGTCACATGCTGGTGCAGCCCTTTCCCCTTCTCCCTCCAGCTGTTGCATCCTGAATGTTCTGCTGGGCCAAAAGTAATCAGGGCTACCAAACAATACACACTTGCATGTGATATATGGCCATACTGTACACACGACAGTGTGTCTATTTGTGATTCTGCATGTCTGTATGTGTGTATGAGTTAAATATTACGATATATCCGTGTTTCTATGCATTACAATATGAATAATAGTATTCAGTATTGTTGTACTTTGTTTTCAGTTGGCAAACACTAGAAACACAAGTATTGTTACAATAATCCTTCATGGAATTTATTGATGGACATGGTATGTTGAATAGTTTAGATATATTTCATTTCTATTGTAACTTCTTTTCACCATGAAGGACATAGTAAATAAGAAGTAGCATGGGAGTATATCAGGAGAACAGAAGGAATGATAAATGTCAAGTTTACCTAAAGAGGCTTACTATGGATTGCTGAAGAACTAAAGCAAGAAAATAAAGAGATGAAAGATATATGAGATAACAAGAGAGGGTATTCTAGAACATTTGAAAGACATTAGAAATGTGTGTGTGTGGTTAAGAAGCTTGTTTTGCAACCACATGGTCTCAGGTTCAGTCTCACTCGACAGCACCTTGGGCAAGTTTCTTCTACTATAGCCCCAGGAGGACCAATGCTTGTTGAATGAATTTTGTCAACGGAAGGTGTGTTGACGCTCATCGTATATGTGTGTGTGCGTGCGTGCATGCATGTGTGTGTGCATGCGTGCGTGCATGCATGTGTGTGTGTGTGCGTGCGTGCGTGCATGCATGTGTGTGTGTGCGCGTGCATGCGTGCATGCATGTGTGTGTGTGTGCATGCATGTTTTAAATACTCCACCCTTCCAGTGCTTGGCAACTGGTGTTGGTTTGTTTACATCCATGTAACTTAGTGATTAGGCAAAATAACTGGTAGAATAAGTGGTACACTTAACAAATAAGTACTGAGATGATTTGTTTGACAAAACCCTTCAAAGCTGCAGTCCAATGACTGAAGCAAGTAAAAGATAAAAGATAAAAGATTGACAATGTTTTAGCTCCTAATTTTCAGTAGATAGGAAGAGGGTGTAGAGCTAAAAGATGTATCTGAATGAATTTTCATCATCATCATCATCATCATCGTTTAACGTCCGCTTTCCATGCTAGCATGGGTTGGACGATTTGACTGAGGACTGGTGAACCAGATGGCTGCACCAAGCTCTAATCTGACCTGGCAGAGATTCTACAGCTGGATGCCCTTCCTAACGCCAACCACTCCGAGAGTGTAGTGGGTGCTTTTACGTGCCACCAGCACGAGGACCAGTCAGGCAGTACTGGTAACAGCCACGCTCAAAATGGTGTTTTTTACATGCCACCTGCACAGGAGCCAGTCCAGTGGCACTGGCAACAACCTGGCTCAAATGTCTTCTAACGTGCCACCGGCACAAGTGCCAGAAGGGCAATGCTGGTAACGATCACGCTCAAATGGTGCTATTTACATGCCACTGGCATGGAAGTCAGACAGCTGCTCTGGCAATGATCCCGCTCGGACGGTGCTGTTAGTGCTCCACTGGCACAGGTGCCAGTTATCGAATATGGTTCAATTACGATTTCAATTTCACTTGCCCCAACAGGTCTTCGCAAGCAGAGTTTAGTGTCCAATGAAGTAAAGATACGATTAATTATATAATTTTATCATTATCTTTGTCATTCTACCTATTCGGTCATTGAACTACAACATGTTGGAGCACATCACTTAAAAGTCTTAGTCAATCATGTTTGCCCCCCACCCGACAGTTATCCCAGTATGGTTTCATTTTATCAGTCCGTATTTGTCAGACAAATTAGTTAAGTAACAATTTGATATAAAGAAACACAAATATAGATATGAACCCAGATGTATATACCCAAAGGCAGCGAGCTGGCAGAAACGTTAGCACAGTGGGCGAAATACTTAAGTGGTATTTCGTCTGCCGCTACGTTCTGAGTTCAAATTCCGCTGAGGTCGACTTTGCCTTTTATCCTTTCGGGATCGATAAATTAAGTACCAGTTATGCACTGGAATTGATGTAATCGACTTAGTCCCTTTGTCTGTCCTTGTTTGTCCCCTCTATGTTTAACCCATTGTGGGCAATAAGGAAATAAGATGTATATACCCACATGCAAAGAGAGAGGGAGACAAATAGATAGATAAATATATGGAGACAGACATACAAGCTGATAGATAGATAGATAGATAGGCAGGCAGGTAGGTAGGTAAGTAGGTAGGTAGGTAGGTAGGTAAGTAGGTAGGTAGGTAGGTAGGTCGGTCGGTCGGTCAGTCGGTCGGTAGGTTGGTCGGTCGGTCAGTCGGTAGGTAGGCAGGTGAGTAGGTAGGTAGGTAGGTGGATGGCTAGATAGCTAGGTAGATAGATAGATAGATAGATAGATAGATAGATAGATAGATAGATAGATAGATAGATAGATAGATATTCGATGAGTGAGCTATGTTATGTAATAAGGAAAATGTTTCATTTAATTCTTAATTTAAGCTTGGGATAAACTACCCAAGTTGGAATTTAGCTGTCAGGATATTGCATCCTTTGAAAATTCCATGCTTCTTGAAATTCACTAGTGTTACTCCCCATGTACCTGTGCACCTTTTCCTCCTTATAGCTCTTTTACAGTTCACTTTTCTGTATTTTTATTCTGTGTAGTGGATAAGTACTTTTGGCTTTGATAGTTGTCTTTCTTTATTTGACTTATTGTTGCTTTCTGTTCCTCCTTTTACCTTTTACGAATGAGTTAAAGTACACTTGAGCCCTGTAGACAATAAACTCATTGTTATTCTACATATTTTACATTGAGTGGTAGGTAGTCTCACACAAAATACTGAAGTTATTAATAGAGCAGCATAGCCAAGCATAGACTCTTTAATCATCAAAGTTGTCTCTGTTGGTCTTATTCATGTAAATTATTCATGACTTTTGAAACAAATGTTCTACAGAGAATTATAGGATTCTAAATGCAATGCTTCAAAACTAGAGCTCAGATATAAGGACTGCTTCAAATTCATCTATGAGAAGTGTCAAATTTCTTTGGATCAATGCATTTGTTTTGCAGGAAAGAGAAATATGGAGAGAGAGTACAGCTATAGAAATTCAAACTATGGAAAACATAACTTTTAGTATTCCACATAGAAGGTTTCTGTCTGAAATGAAAAGCAGATTGTTCTACCTTGTGCGACACTTTAATAAATATACATTGTGTAAATTAGAGTTTTCTAATTGCTTGGTGATCACTAAAGCCATTTGCATACATACATACATATACATATATATATATATATA
>NC_068982.1:127651424-127652769 GCF_001194135.2 Octopus bimaculoides
TATATATTACCAGCGTTGCCTTACTGGCACTTGAGCCGGTGGCACGTGAAAAAACATTCGAGCGAGGTTGTTGCCAGTGCTGCTGGACTGACTCCTGTGCAGGTGGCACGTAAAAAACACCACTTGAGCATGGCTGTTGCCAGTACTGCCTGACTGGCCCTTGTGCCAGTGGCATGTAAAAGTACCCACCACATTCTCAGAGTGGTTGGCATTAGGAAGGGCATCCAACTGTAGAAACTCTGCCAGATCAGATTGGAGACTGGCGCAGCCATATGGTTTGCCAGTCCTCAGTCAAATCATTCAACCCATGCTAGCATGGAAAGCGGACGTTAAACGTTGATGATGAGGATGATATATATATATATATATATATATATATATAATATTTATATAATATATAATATTTATGCAATGATATATGCATAAATCAGTAAACATACAAGCCATTTGCAAGCTGTTAGTTCTTTGTGTACATGGAACTAAATAACTTTTGTGTAGCTGCTTTGGAATTTAACCTAGTTAAGGAATAAAAAGAAAACACAGGATTTGAAATGATTTTAAAAAACTGTCTCTCTATCTATCTATCTATTTATCTATCTATCTATCTATCTATCTATCTATCTATCTACCTATCTACCTATCTATCTACTTATCTATCTATCTATCTACCTATCCGTATCTAACATTACTTAAACAACACTGCTTATTAATGACCCTCATCGATCGACTTGATGATATTTGTCCTAGATTTACTGGGCATACACAGCCATCCAGGTTACCTGATAATGTCCAACTGACTTCTGAAAATGTTTCTCTTGGTCACAAATGACACACCCCTGCCAGAGACCTCCATCGCTTTCCTAAACCTGAATACAAAGTACAAGGCCACAATTTCTAAGTCACTATGGCTGATGTCATGAGTATGGCATGTATTTTGGTTTCCTCTGTCACATTGGAATCTGTCATACTTTTGCTGTTGATACATCTCAGATAGGAGAAACTTAAAATAACTTCAAATATGGTGAATGACCTAACATAACATTATGTTAGTTGCTTCCATTCGGAGCCTCTTAAAGTTTGCTCACAAATACCGTTGCATAACTCATATGTTTACTGATTTATGCATTTATCTTTGCATAAATATTATACATATAATATATATAGGTACCCCTTTGTTATATATATATATATATATATATAATTATAAGGGAAAGAGGAGAGAGCAAAGGAGAAAGACAAACACTGACATAGATAGATAGATACACACATACATGAATATGCATGTGTGTATGTATATATATATAATGTGTGTGTGTATTGCATGCATTATATGTATATTATATAT
>NC_068982.1:127654834-127661788 GCF_001194135.2 Octopus bimaculoides
ACCTGCACAGGAGCCAGTCCATCGGTACTGGTAACGAACTCGCTCGGATGTCTTTTCAAGTGCCAGGAAAGCGACGTTGGTAACGGTCATACTCAAATGGTGCTATTTACGTGCCACCAGCACGGAAGCCAGACAGCTGGTGCTCTGGCAACGATCACACTCGGACGGTGCTCTTAGTGATTTACTGGAACATTGACTGCAAAATGATGTAAGACAAAATCAACCATGGTGGAATTTGAACTCAGCACATAAAGATAGATAAAATGCTGCTAAGTATCTTACTCGGTGCACTCACGATTCTGCCAGCTTGTCACCTTATGCTTTATATAGATACTAGTTGGCTCTGTGCCATGAAATATGACGACTAATTGTAGTATTTTATATATAAGGTACAAAACCAAGTTATTAGTTTAATAATTCTTTTATTACCAAATTTATAATATACCTTTCAACTTCAGTCATATATTCTTGATACATTCAGGCAATAATTATTTTCTCTAATGAGTTTGAATATCTATATGTTTGTGTAGGTGTGTGTGATTGTAATAATTATTTTTTACAAAACAGTTAGAATATGGATGGTAAATCAAATTAATACACTTGTCAATGTTATCTGGCGGTTGTCTTTTGAGATGTGACATCAATCATTGTTTGTTACTGAAAGAACGCTAGTTCATACATACAAACATTCACATACTTCCCTTGTACATGCATACACATACACACATATACTCACACAGAGTTGAAACGCTGTTTGATTTTTCTTTTCAGCACTGAATATTCACCATTCCACTTCCATTGCCCGCACACACACACATACATGCACACAAACATTCACACACCTCCCTTTTACGTACATACACATACTCACACAGAGTTGAAATGCTCTCACTACTAGTTTGCCATCACCCCTTGTTTCCTTATTCATCTATCATCCCTTCCTTTCTCATTCATATGTTGTGACAGAAAAAAACACAAGAGTAATATTATAGTAGATTGGTTTCAAATTTTTGGTGCAAGGCCAGCAATTTTTAGGGGAGGGGGTTAAGTCAATTACATCCACCCTAGTGCTCAACCAGTATGTATTTTATTAATCCTAAAAGGATGAAAGGCAAGATCGATCTTGGCAGAATTTGAACTCGGAATGTAAAGAGAGATGAAATGCCACTAAGCTTTATACCCTGGCATGCTCATGATTCTGTCAGCTCACTTCTGCTTTGTATGCTTTATATAGTATTGATTAGATATTCTGATGACCCAAAACATAATGATTAGACTGTTCTAAATATAATGCTAATAACATTTTTAAAACATAGTGCCACACCATGACTTTCAAATACATTTAACCCTTTCGATACCAACCTGATTGAAACTGCCTCTGGCTCTATAGTACAAATGTCTTGTTTTCATAAGTTTTTGAATAAAAATCTTCCATCAAACTTTAGTCACAATTTATGTTCCTAACACTAGTTTAATGATAACTAAGTTATTTTACTAAATTCTTTGTTATATTTAAAATTAATTGAAAGAATCACAGTGTATCTCAAAATAAATATGGTAACAAAAGGGTTAATGCTCAGAATTGTTGAATCATGAAATAAACTACATGAATAGCGGTGAGCTGTCTGGACACTGCGTCCTTCAAAAATTCTAAGCTTGCCAAAACTACTCATGATGTACCCATGCATTCTCTTCTCTTTATGGCTCTTTTACTGTTTATTTTCCTCTTTCTGTGTTTTATTCCATGTGCTGTACATGTACTTCTGGCTTTCATTTTTGATTCTTTAACTTACTACTGATTTCTGTTCCCATTCTTACCCTTCAGAAAGTGGTAATGCACCTGAACTCTATATACAGTATGACCATTGCATTATAATGAAGAAATCCTCATTAAAAGAAAACTATTTAATTATGTAAAAGATTTTATGAAATTATTTATACTTGACAGATATGTTCTGATAGTTTCATCATTATTATTATTTTTACAGTTTCTCAATAATTTCAAACATATATATGTATATCTATCTATCTATCTATCTATCTATATATGTGTGTGTGTGTATACATATGTGTATACACACACACACACACACACACATATATATATGTATGTATATCTATATATATGTGTGTGTGTGTATATATATACAGATATAGATATATATAAACACACACACACACACACACATATATACATATATATATATATATATATATATATATATATATATATATATATATATATATATGTATGTATGTATGTATGTATGTATGTATGTATGTATGTATGTATGTGGAAATATATATTGCAGTAAGGTTTGTTAAATGAATTCAAGATGGATAATAAGAAATGAATTTAGACACAAATTACAGTATACTGCAAGGAAACATTTATTACACCTTCAGAAATTTTATAAAGCAAACTGGTAAGACATTTCAATTGTTAAAATATTATAAATATTTAAATGTTCATCAGAAGGTAGAATAAAGTTTAAAGAAAGAATACAGTATCAAAATAATTTTAGTCACTTGTATTCAGAGGCTGGTAGAAAATACTAAGCTTAACTTCAAAGATTCTGGCTTCAAATCTGTTCAGATTGCAAATTGAAATCAAATTATCTTCACATCAGTGTCCCTGACTACTCGTAGCAAAAATCTCACCTCTCTCCTGGTTACTTAACATGCCAGAACTTCCTATTTTATAACTGATGAAAAGATGCCAGGTCAGTCCATCATGTTAAAGATGTGGGCAGTCCAAGTAAAACTAAATGGATCCAACCATCATGCAGTGAACCAAAATGGGCAGTCAAAAGTAAAAATCTACAATATGGGTAGCTAAAGTTCACAAGTGCTCATGCTGCTGCTACATATATATATATATATATATATATATAAATGTAAAAACTTACCGTTGACTAAGGCTGCGTGGTGTTCAATTATTAAATAAATGAAAAAATACGCATTAAGAACAGGACATATTTTTTTCATTTATTTATATATATCTATAATACATTAAGTCAATTTGAATCTTGCTTGCTTGCAATGTTACCCAGCCAAACTGGTGCATAATGGGAAAATACTATAAATTACGTTTACCCTGAAATGTTAATAGGAATGGAATAAAGAAGCTTCGTGTAAATCAGACAAGTGATTTTTAAGATATTAGAGGTTTTCAGAGTATAAATACCCAAAGCAGGGCATAATGGGAAAATATTACAAAAATAATCTTAATCCTGAAATCTTTCGATTAGACACAGTGACTTGACAACAAAAAATATGATTTGCTTTTTTACAGTAAATGTTTCTATTTTCCCTTTTGTTAAACATAATATTTTAATCATTTAGAAATATTAAGTGAATGTGATTTCAAAAATGTAAGTTGCTTGTACAGTAAGTAGTTATATTTTAGCTTTCTTTAAACAGACAATATTCTAATGCGTTTTAAAATTATTTTCAAGTGAATACCATTGCAAAAATATTTTTGGCATAATTAAAAAATATTTTAAAGTGAAAATGACTTTAAAAATATGGTAAATATTTCGTAAAAGACCCGTTCATAACCTTGGTGTGAAAGAGTTTTTCAAAAGGATTTTTTCGAGTGCATTCAACATATCTCACCTCCAAAGATTTGGTTACTATTTCTAGCATGTCCTACTACCACATAACAACTATTTGCAAAAGAGGACCCGAAATACTTGTTACATGGTAGCAGGGCCTGCAAGAAATAGCAACCAAATTTTTCCTTTTCTGGGGAAAGGAGCTGTTTATATGTGATTTTGATGTCACATTCAATGAAAGCATGCAAAATAACCTGGAAAAGACAGAAAATAACCCACGAAACAAAACTCTGTTGCTGGGAAACTCATAGCCCAACTAATTAGGGAGAGAGTCTGCTTAGATGAGATGCAGTACGGTTTTGTGCCAGGCAGAAGCACCACTGATGCTATCTTTCTGGTAAGACAGCTGCAGGAGAAATACCTAGCCAAATATAAACCTCTGTACCTGGTTTTTGTTAACATGGAGAAAGCCTTTGACAGAGTCCCCCGATCCCTTATCCGGTGGTCAATGAGGAAACTAGGGATAGAAGAATGGTTAGTGAGAGCTGTGCGAGCCATGTACAGAGACACTTTCAGTAAGGTGAGGGTTGGCAACAAGTATAGTAAAGAATTCTGGGTAGAAGTAGGGTCCACCAAGGATCACCCTTCATCCCCCTCTTATTCATCATAGTCCTCCAAGTGATTGTGTTACACCTTGAACACTAGTGTAACTAGAGGTGGGTGGAGGGGCAGTTCACCCTGGGTCACACTTGTATGGGAGCAGCACCACTTTAAGATTTACTGCAGGCAATATGTATTTTTTGTGGGAGCCCAGGGGTGGCAAACTGGAGGCAACTAGTGACCTTGGGTTACTGATCTGTTATAGAGCCCCAAGTTGACCTATGTCTTGTGAAAGAATTTGGTTGACAGAAACTGCAAGGAGCCAGTCATGTGTGTGTGTGTGTATGTGTGTGTGTGTGTGTGTGTGTGTGTGTGTGTGTGTTTACATGTATTCATGTTCAAATATGTGTGAACATTGATTTTCCTTGCTTGTCACCTGTTGACCAATGTAATGATAATGTTGACATCCCTGTTGACATTATGATCAATCACAGTGTGCTTGAAAGACCTCTGGAATAAAAATGTCTTTAGTTAAAACTGATAAGGGTTGGCAACAGGAAGAGCATCTTTAAATAAAATCCTGTCTCTAATTATAACTCACTATCCAAACCTATGCTGGCTTGGAAAAAAACTGATGTTAAAGGAATGAACATATAAATGTAGATACATGTGCAAGTATGCAGAGGTGCAAGAGATTAAATGCATGGATGTGAGACCACAAGAAAGAACTTATTGCAAGGTAAGCTAATGAAGAAGCTACCATGCAGTTGCCCATTCAACTAGAAACAGCAGCCAAACTTCCAACAAATTACACATCCTTTATATAAAAAATAAAAGGTAACTTAGAAGATGGCAGTCTTAGGTATGCAATGCTCTAGAGCAGTGATTCCCAAACTTTTTCAGGTTGCTACCCACTTGATGCTCGCGCCACCATTCCTAGGGTCCCTCCCCTCACTCAGCACTACAAATGTAGACCACTTTCTGCAGCAAATTGAAAACAACTGTATTTCACAAATAAAACTTAACCTAATAAACCCATTTCTTTGGGGTGCGTGTGTGTGGGTTCTTACATCCATTGCCCCGTTTTGGCTACCTTATTATTGCCCTACTTTTCTTCAATGCCCCTCTTGATCTTTCTGCCACCCACAGGGGGCAGTACTGCCCACTTTGAGAACCATTGCTCTTGAGAAATACAAGATGATCATTACTAGAATGCTTTGTAAGGTTGATTGTAAGGTTTACTTGATTAAAACTTGTCGTGGGTTAAATAACTCCAGTTTATTGTAAGTAGTCACTTAACAAGTTTGCAACTGTTACACATGGATTCACCTCAGTAATGAGTTTTTTAATGCAGGATTAGTATAAATCATTTTTTAATGAAAAGTACCACTACACGTGTACTTACTATTTTGGTTTGTATTGGAAGACAGGCAGTTAAGATGGGTAGAGAGTAGTAAAGTAATTATCTAGATCTTTGAAGGCAGGTTAGTTGGTAAGTTTACTTCACCTTTGAAAAGGGAGTATATTTTCATGTAATAAACCTTATGCCTTACACATGGGAGCTGGCAAGTATTAAGAATAACTAAGCAACGTGTTAGAGAGATAAATTATAATTGAGGAAAGTGAGCTTGTAATGATATGGTACATGGTACATTGAATATGTTAAACAAGAAGTATAAATAGTATAAAGTTCTAATGAGTTTAACAATTTAGAAGGCAGTCCCTGAGCAAGTAGTCCTTCAGCAATGTTGCTTAGATATTTAAAGCTTCATGCTAGTTAGACGAGTATCTAGGAAGTAGTTGTTGGATTTCTAAATTTGATTACACCATGAAGGAAATATTTATGATGACCAGCTAGCTTTCCAATGTCATTATTTAACAGCTACAAAAGCAACAATTCCTCTTTTATATATCGGATTTCAGATATAATACTCAGCAAATAAGAGAAAAATAAAGTTAAGCTGAAAAGGACATAGTTTATTGGAAGTACTTAGAGAGCAAAATGTTCCATTTTGAATGTATTGATTTGAGAAAGGCAGACATCTATAAATGAACGCAAAAGTTGACTTTGAATAGGTAACATAATAAAGAATTTAAGATTTGGTAAAGTGTCCATCATATTCTATCACAAGTCATCTATTGTTCATCTTTGCACTTTAAATGATTGTCCTTATAATACCTAAAATGTCAGTGTCATTTCTGTGTGCAGATAAGCTGGATCTTCTTTATTAGAGGAATGATACACATATAGTACATGCAGGCATGACTATAGGTGTAAGTATGAGTGTGTGGTAAAGAAGTGTGCTTCACTTTCGCATCCATGTTGTTAGGAGTTTGATTCTACTGCAGGGACGTTGTCAGCTGGCATTCTATACTATTGCTACAGGCCAAGCAATACTTTGGGAATGAAATTTGTAGACAGAAACAAGAAATCCGTCATACACACACATACACACACCCACATCACAAACACACACATCATCATGGCCATTGCCATCATCATTTAACGTCTGCTTTTCATGCAGGCATGGGTTGGATGCTTTGATTGAGAACTGGTATGCTGGGAGGCTGCACCAGGGTCCAATCTGATTTGGCAAGGCTTCTACACCTGGATGCCTTTCCTAATGCCAACAATTCCAAGAGTGTAGTGAGTGCTTTTTATATGCCACCAGCACAGGTGCCAGTCAGGCAGCACTGACATCAACCACGCTCAAATGGTATATATATATATATATATGTATGTATATATATATATATGTATGTATGTATATATATATATATATATATATATATATAT
>NC_068982.1:127662032-127663813 GCF_001194135.2 Octopus bimaculoides
TATATATATATATATATATACATACATACATGTGGTTGGCATTAGGAAGGACATCCAGCTGTAGAAACTCTGCCAAATCAGATTGGACGCTGGTGTTGCCATCCGGTTTCACAAGTCCTCAGTCAAATCGTCCAACCCATGCTAGCATGGAAAGCGGACGTTAGACGATGATGATGATGATGATGAAGATGAGTGCTCAACACTGCATTTAGTTGATAATCTCTCACAGCTTTATCCTTTGGTAGTAATCTCATATATTTATCCAATTTGGAGATGGATTATTAACATTCTTAAATGGAACATTTGAAAATTGTTTTTTTACACATGATATCAATGGCAGATTGTTAATGCACAAATAAAGTATGTGCTTTGTGTGTGTGTATGTATATATGTATAAGTATACATATGTATATACATCTAGATGTATGTGTGTTTGTATGGGTACACTCATATATTTTCCCTTGTCTTCATGTATGTTAACTCAGTGTAAGAAACAACCTCACTACCAAAAGAGATAGTGTTCTTTGCTTGCAGTCTACTGTGAATGAATGTCTGGGTTTCTTGAATACTTTAACACACTGCATGATCTTTAAAGCCCCACCACCAAAAACAAAAAAAGAAAAACACACTCATTCAAATGGCATAGTTTATTTCCAGTTCCCTGCTAAGCTGTTCATTGTACAATAAGCTTGATTGGTTGTTTAGACTTTGGTCAGCTCTGACTGAGCAGATATATGATGAAAGGCACTATAACTATGATATGCCATATTTTTCTATCTCACCATCTGCCTAATCTACTACACTCTCTTTCCTAAACAGTAGGATGTGAACGCATGTGGTCTAGTGGTAAAGGTTTTTGGCGTATAATTTTAAGCCTATGGTTTCAATTCCTGGACAGGGCAGTACATTATTGGATCTTTGAGCAAGATACTTCATCACCTAACACTTCAGTCAACTCAGCTGTAATTGATCACTAGTCAGGATGCTAGTACAGTTCTGTCTCCCTCATTTCTAATATCTTTAATGTGTAGCTGGGTTAATGGCGCAGAAGCCAAGAGAATGTCTACATATACACCTAAAACAATTAACAAAAGCATGGTATATGCTGCCAAGTCACATTCATTCACAAGTGACATCTGACTGTACAATAGGGTGTAAGTTGAAGGATATATGGCAGTTAATTTTAGCAAGTCAAGCAAACATATAGCAGTTACTTCATTAGCTTTATAGCATATTATAATGTGGCACAGTAACTTTTTGCAATCATTTATCTTATATCTTTTACTTATTTCTGTCATTGGACTGCAGTCATGCTGGGGCACAACCTCAAATGGTTTTTATTAAGCAAATTGACCTCAGGACCTATGTTTTTTTAAAGTCTGGTTCTTATTTTATAGGTCTCTTTTGACATAAACAAACCAACAGTGGTAGACAAAGTGGTGGAGTGGGAGGACTAACACAAACACAAAGACAAACGCATGCATGCACACACACACACACACACACACACACACATCATCATCATCATCATCGTTTAACGTCCGTTTTCCATGCTGGCATGGGTTGGACAGTTTGACTGAGGACTGGAAAGCCAGTGGGTGCACCAGGCTTCAATCTGATCTAGTAATGCTTTAACGGCTGGATGCCCTTCCTAATGCCAACCACTCCGAAAGTGTAGTGGGTACTTTTCACATGCCACCGGCATGGGAATCAGTCAGGTGGACCTGGCATTGATCACGTTCGGATATATATATATATATATATATATATATATATATATA
>NC_068982.1:127665570-127668066 GCF_001194135.2 Octopus bimaculoides
CTTGTGCGGGTGGCACATAAAAGACACCATTTCGAGCGTGGCCGTTTTCGTGCAGGTGACACGTAAAAGCACCCACTACACTCTCTGAGTGGTTGGCGTTAGGAAGGGCATCCAGCTGTAGAAACTCTGCCAAATCAGACTGGAGCCTGGTGTTGCCATCCGGTTTCACCAGTCCTCAGTCAAATCGTCCAACCCATGCTAGCATGGAAAGCGGACGTTAAACGATGATGATGATGATGATGATGATTAATGGGCTTCCATACAGTTTCTGGTTAGCAAATTCACTAACAAGACATTGGTCAGCCTAGGACTATAGTAGAAGACATATGCACAAGACACTGTGTAGTGGGACTGAATCTGAAACCACATAGTTGTAAACCAAGCTTCTTATCCTCACAGCCATCTCTGTGTCAAAATGGTTCAGGTATTTTTCTACAATATTGCAATATTATATTAATTCCACTGTTAAGTGCTTGGTAGGTTATTTTTCTTGAGATTTATGTCTACATGAAGACAAGAACATAGATCAGCTGATTGTTATTGTTGTTGCTACTGTTGTTCCTACTGCTATTATTGTTGTTGCTGCTGCTGCTGCAGCTATTATTGCTGCTACTGCTACTGTTATTGCTGCCGCTGCATAGTTTCAAATCTGCTCTGATCCAGCAGAACTGTGATCAAAAAGCATAACTTCTATGATCATTTCTTCTTTTCTGTTTCTTATCTAGATGTAACATCCAATGTGTCCTTTCATTTTTTTAAGATGGTAAAATATGATTTACCTGCTTTTAGATTTTCAGAAGAGGGCATAGCTCTTCCAAATTTTATCATCAAAAATGCACATTTGAACTCACCAAATTTCGTTCCAATATCTGTAGAAAATTAGATAATGAGGTGCAATTGCTTTTTATGTGGTTGATATTTGGCCAGTGTAGAGGCGCAATGGCCCAGTGGTTAGGGGAGCAGACTCGCGGTCATAAGATCGTGGTTTTGATTCCCAGACCGGGCGTTGTGAGTGTTTATTGAGCAAAAACACCTAAAGCTCCACAAGGCTCCGGCAGGGGATGGTGGCGAACCCTGCTGTGCTCTTTCACCACAACTTTCTCTCACTCTTACTTCCTGTTTCTGTTGTGCCTGGGGTACACGTGTCTTTGGAGTGCTCAGCCACTTGCACGTTAATTTCATGAGCAAGCTGTTCCATTGATCGGATCAACTGGAACCCTTGATGTCGTAAGCGACAGAGTGCCAACAACAATTTGACCAGTAGAGTTTCCCATCATTGTCAAAGAAGAGAGATACTTCTGGATCTAATTCTATGGCCACAATTGTGTGCAGGTATGATAGTAGGTTTAATGAGAGGATAAAGAGCAGCATTGACAGGTTATCACTGAAAGATGCTTTTCGGTAATGAATGCAGACAAAATTTGTTTCTTATCACTCTTATGGAGCAAAGTGGTGTATCAATCTTGGCCAGGCATTTAATAGCACTTATTAATGGTTGTGAGACTTTGACTAACTGTAAAACCTTAATAATACATGTATGTATGTATGTATGTATGTATGTACATATGTACGTATGTATGTATGTATGTATGTATTATGTATGTGTGTATGTATGTATTATGTATGTATGCATGCATGTATGTATGTATGCATGTATGTATGTATGTATGTATGTCAGCCTGAAGCTACAGTAGAAAACAGAGTAAAAAAAAGCAGCGAGCTGGCAGAAACGTTAGCACACCGGGCGAAATGCTTAGCAGTATTTCATCTGCAGTTACATTCTGAGTTCAAATTCCGCCGAGGTCGACTTTGCCTTTCATCCTTTCGGGGTCGATAAATTAAGTACCAGTTACACACCAGGATCGATGTAATCAACTTAATCCCTTTGTCTGTCTTTGTTTGTCCCGTCTATGTTTAGCCCCTTGTGGGCAATTAAGAAATAAGAAAACACTTACCTAAGATACAACGCAAGGAAATAGAACTCAAGTTGCATGGTTACAAATCAAATTCCATATACACACAGCCATATCTGCAACTATCAGCCATGCTTAAAAGTTTGTATGAGTAATTTATGAGTATAGAGAGTTAAAACAGCAACTTTGAACTTCAGTATTTTCTCCAGTCCAGCAAAAAATATTTTATTGCTTCCTTTAATTCTTTCGGAGACATTACAAGAAGCTTCTTTGATATTGTAGTCCCATAAATTCACTTTGAATTGTATAAGTTTGTCTTAAAAAATAAAAAAATAAAAAACAGGAAAAAATGTAATTCTTTTTTTTTATGTTCATTTATATTAAAACATACTATTTGTTTGTATAACTGATTGTTCTCTTTATAGAAAATAAAATATTTTCTTTACACTTGTATTATATATATATATGTATGTATGTGTATATATATGTATATGTATATATGTATATATGTATATATATAGAGAGAGAGAGATATATAGATATATATATACATATATATATATGTGTGTATGTGTATGTATAT
>NC_068982.1:127668121-127669280 GCF_001194135.2 Octopus bimaculoides
ATATATATACACGTATATATATATATATATATATATATATGCATGTATGTATACAGGATTCTTTACAACTGTCAGAAACCAATCAATCAACAAATAAAAGAATTAGAATATTTTAAGAAGTGATTTCCAATCCTGATAAGAGCAACAGAAATTATTCTCACATTTCAATTACACTTTGCTACTCTTCTGTATTTCGAAACAACATTAATTACAAATCACTAACCTTAACCAGAAAATAGCAATCACATTTTTCCATCAATTATTTGCTGAGTATTAGATTTTTATTTTAAGCAAATCTTGTTTTCTTCTGAAAAATTTTTCTTCGTCTTTTATTTCTTTTCTTCAGTAATTTTCTAAATTTCAAGCAAGATTATTCTCTTAAAAAGCAAATTAATCAGATTTTTATAACTTTATTACTGACATGAACATGGTCATTTTAATTTTATAAATAATTACATTTCATGCTTTGTTTAAAATAATGCTTAATGCAATAGTCATTATTGACAGATTGCATCAAGAAAGAAAAAAATAGAAGACAATAATATGCATAAAATCAAATCTGGTTGCATAATAAATTGGAGAAATTCTTGTCTATTCTTCTTCATTTTCAAGTATTCAAATCAGTGCTAGTTTTATTAGTAGCGAAAAGTACATGCAAGCAATTAGTTGGAAGGACATGAAGGGAAAACTCTTAAGTACTGAATAAAAGGGTATCAATCTCACAAACAAAAATCATTAATAATACCTCAGTGAAATAAAGCAAACATCTTGAGTCCTTCAAGTGATGTTTGTCTCCTAAAGAATTCTGTTTTTCTATTTTGTTCAATGTATTTAAGCAGAGGAGAAGGGATGGTAGTTTATTTATACGAGCAATAAGTGCATCAAAGAATTTCTCAGAAGTGTTGCTGTTAGAAAAAATTCTTAACCATGCCTGACTGCATGGTTAAGAAGTTCACTTCTGGACCGTATTGTTTCTGGTTCAGTTTCACCACACAGCACCTTGGGTAAATGCTTTCTGTTATTGCACAGGACTAACCAATGTACGTGTATGAGTGTGTGTGTGTGTGTGTGTGTATTGTTTAATGTACATGGTATATAGTACTGATAATTTCATAAACTGGAGATGTTGTCTAGGCAGGTCTAGACAACATTTATAAAA
>NC_068982.1:127671508-127679370 GCF_001194135.2 Octopus bimaculoides
TTATTATTATTATTATCGTCATTATTATTATTATTATTATTATTCAGGTCACTGCCTGGAATCGAACTTGGAATTTTGGGCATATGGCATAGTGGTTAAGAGCATGGGCTACTAACCCCAAGATTCCAAGTTCGATTCCAGGCAGTGACTTGAATAATGATAATAATAATAATAATAATAATAATAATAATAATAACATCAAAAATACCTTAGGAATGAGAATCCAGGTTCGAAATTTCGCCAAGACACCTGATGATGGCTGGAGGGTATATCAGCCGAAACGTGTTAACAACAAAAAAGATGAGAACAAATATCCGTCAAATGTAAATAATGCACATAATTCCCCATCTCTTAAATATAGAACTGAAAGAACTATCAAACCTAGTATCCTATTGTACCTATTATTCCTTTAAAGCAGTGATTCTCAACCAGAGTCCATATGACCCTTGGAGATCCATATAAGATTTTGTTGTTAAAATTTATCGGCAATGAAATGATTATATTTCTGCGCAAATGTTATGCTTATTTATTCGCCTTATTTTGAACTAGTCATGCATTCTCTCATAGCTTTCAGATTTCAGTGTATCTTACTGTTTATGCTTAGAATGACAAATGTTGGGTAGGTGTGAGAGGTCAGATCTGACCAGTTTGAACAAAAAATTGGTAGAATATTTGGGCCGGATATGGCTGGATTAAATGCTAAAGGGTCAAACATTTTTATACAAGTCCTAATATATAAACACAAGAATATAATATTTAGACATTGAACTGTCCAACCCATGCCAGCATGGATAATGGACTTTAAATGATGATGATGATGAATGGCTATGAAGGTCAACCTTCTTGAGAAAAAGAGGAATCAAAGTGGTCCATAGGCCAAAAGTGATTGAGAAACACCAATTTATTATATATTTATATCTTATTAATTTCTCTCTCCATGTTCTGTACTTATAGACATTGGTAATGAAGGACCTTCATGCCAAAGTCTAAAGATTCATGGTCTTTATTGGGAAAAATATAGCAATGGTTTCCCATTGCCTTCTGCTAGTTGACTCTGCTTGTCTCTTGCTCACTCAGACTTAACTTTAAGGCACAGAACTTAATTAATTTCTAGCCATGGCTATTGGTTCATATGATATCAGGGCATGTTCATACTCTTGTGGGCTTGTGCAACACATGTCCAGGGGCCAGCCTACCTATCAGTCCTCTATGCCTTAGCTACTGGACCATCTTCTATTCTTTATCTCAATTCTTTTCTGGGCCTGAAATTTTGGGAGAAGGGACCAGTCGATTAGATCGACACCAGTACGCAATTGGTACTTAATTTATCGACCCTGAAAGGATGAAAGGCAAAGTCGACCTTGGCACAATTTAAACTCAGAACGTAAAGACAGACGAAATACTGATAAGCATTTTGCCTGGTGTGCTAACATTTCTTATTTCTTTATTGCCCACAAGGAGCTAAACATAGAAGGAACAAACAAGGACAGACAAAGGGATTAAGTCGATTACATCAACCCCAGTGTGTAACTGGTACTTAATTTATCGACCCCGAAAGGATGAAAGGCAAAGTCGACCTCGGCAGAATTTAAACTCAGAACGTAACAACAGACAAAATACCAATAAGCATTTCGCCCAGCATGCTAACATTTCTGCTAGCTCACCAGATTGATACAACTGCTCCAAGTCAAAGCAAACCTAGGAGTAGTGGTGACTAAGAAATTACTTCATACTTCTCAAAAGTTCAAGACTCCAGAACTGGAGCTTCACCTCTTGATGTCCAACATATATTACAAATATCATACCATCATGTTTTGATACAGAGTGGACTGAGATCCCTGTTGACAGACCCCTGGTATTAAATAAAGTGTTATCTCATACAATATGCAAATTAGTAGCATCAGTTCTCTGAAGCTACTGGATTTGATGAGTATATAAACAGATTGTTGGGCTTCTTTTCTTTAGGATTGGTCAAATTGAGATAGACATCTTTAATGAAAACTCTGTCAGTTTTGAAAATCAATTAAGGCTGTTTTATAATTGTTTCAATCAATGGAGTAATTGCTAAATTTTCCCATTTTATATATCTGCTGCACAGATTATGTATAGTGTTATTAATACCTAAATATGGAGTTATTTTCCTACACTGTACAAACTTCATTTCATGACCTTTTATCTTCATCAGTGCATCTTTGCAAATCTTACCAATAACATCTTATTTTTAAAAGTTTCAAAAACTATTCTTAGAACTCTATAGGTATCATTTTTACCCTTTATTTCTAAGATAAGTTTTGTTCTCTTTCCAATGAGTTTCATATTTTGTCCTGGAAAAATCATTTTAAAATAAAGAGAAGAAAAGAAAGCAAGCAAGCAAGCAAGAAAGAAAACATAATGTAAATTTAAATATACATTTGAACTTTAAGCTGTTAAAAGAGAGATTGATGATAGATCCAAAAATGATTGTGTGTGTATAGCATAAAAAGAAACACGAAATTCTATATCTTGATATTAATAACTTACTCCATTAACAATATATAGCCATGTTACAACTGTAGATAAAAATAATGGGATAATCCTTAGAGAGAAAGCATGTGTCAGTGAGAGACCAAGGAACAGAGAGAGAGAGAGAGAGAGAGAGAGAGAGAGAGAGAGAGAGAGAGAGAGAGAGAGAGAGAGAGAGAGAGAGAAAGAGAGAGAGAGAGAAAGAGAGATATAGACAGATAGAAAAGATGAACAGAGAAAGCAGTTATTTAAACTGTGGAACTTTGATTTATGTCAATATTGGTTTTGTTTGCTGTCAACATAATTTTATGGCATTAAAATCTTTTCGAAGTTTTCCAAATATTGTTTAAAATTGCAAAACTCAAGTGGAACAGATTAATCTACAAAATGTTTGTTTACCCTATCAAATTTCGTCTATTTGATTAACTCAAGAAGAAATTAGGATAGTTTGTTTTATTTATTATTCATTTTGTATCATATTTGATTAACAATAACATTGTTGGTTACAGGCTTCCAACGGACCTCTCAATAGTTCACAGTGTGCTGATAGTGAAACTGACAGCAAAACGTTTGTACATAGCTTTTTTAAAAGCATTAGTTTTGCAGTTTTCTCACGAAAGGAGATATATTTCTCTGAGTGTGCATGTATATGTGTAAGCCTGTGGCTTAGTGGTTAGGGTAAATGGCTCTCAATTCTAAGGTCGTGAGTTCGATTTCCAGTGGTGTTTTATGTCCTTAAGCAAGACACTTTATTTCACATTGCTCCAGTTCAGTCAGTTAGCAAAAATGAGCAGGACCTATATTTAAAAAAATGGGCCAACCTTGTTGCATTCTGTGAATTACATTAAGAGTACACATTTGTGGAATACTCAGCTACTTGCTCATTAATTTCACAAACAGGTTGTTCCATTGGAACCCTTATCACCATAACCAATTAGCCAGTTAGTGTGTGTGTGTGTGTTTGAAGGTGCTTGGCTGAGTAGTTAGGGTGTTGTACTTATGATTGCAAGACTGCGGTTTCAATTCCCAGACTGGTGATGCATTGTGTTCTTAAGCAAAACACTTCATTGCACATTACTCCAGTCCACTCAGCTGTAAATGAACAACCCTGAAGTGGACAGTCATTCTGGTCAGGGGGAATATTGGCCTGACCACCTAACCAGCAGGATGGCATCATTTGGAAAGTTACAACAACGCATGGAAGTTCACTGTGACCAGCAATGTACAACAACAGCCAATAGTCTGGTCCAAACACATATGCAATCACTAGCACATGATTCTTCTTTTACCTCTAACACTGTACTATGACAACCTGTACCCCTATAAATCTAGCTGCATACCCACTTCGACCACACCAACCAAATAAACCAATCTCTCCTTTTCTCATCACTTCCTTACAGTGCCTTACTTCTCTGCTTCTACTTTAAGTGCTTGGTGCAATCATTTTTCCCCAGAACTTCCCATGTGCAGACAATTTGTCGACAGACAATTCTCCGACTGACAAACAATTCACCGACAGCCAATTCACCGACAGACAATTCGCCAGCAGACAATTCACCGACAGACAATTCGCCAACAGACAATTCATCGACAGACAATACTCCAACAGACAATTCGCCAACAGACAATTTGCTGACAGACAATTCATTGACAGACAATTCATTGACAGACAATTCACCAATAAACAATTTGTTGACAGACAATTCACCAACAGATAATTCGCCAACAGACAATTCCTGCACAGCCTTAGACACAACATAGAGGCCTACATCAAGTGCCTGGAGGAGGTTGTGTTGCTCTGGGTCAAGAGGGTGACTGCGGGTACACCTTATGTCTCGCAACAGAACTTTGCACCATGCTACACAATTGTCCTGTCTGTAAGTTGTCTGTCGGCCAACTATCTAGTGACGAATTGTCTGTCTATCAAACTTCCAGCTTCCATAACTCCCTCTCCTCATGGCTTTCTTGTGGACACTGCTCTACAGGATTTCAACCCAAGTATCAGCTCCACAGATTTCATCAAACTAGTTCAGCTTTTATCGATATCAGACTCGGCCCTTTCATTGTCTTTTATCTTTTATCTTTGACTTGCTTCAGTCAGTTCACTGTAGCCCAGCTGGGGCACTGCCTTGAAGGGCTTAGTTGAACAAATCAACCCACTACATACTTTTTAAAGTTTGGTAGTTATTCTATCAATCCTATTTGCTGGACTGCTAAGTAACAGGGATGCAAATTAACACACACCAGTTGTCTAGCACCCAGTAGGGAAGAACAAACACAGACACAAATACACACACACACACACACACACACACACACACACACGTGTGTGTGTGTGAAGGCTCATGACTCAGTGGTTAGAGCATTGGGCACACAATCATGAGGTAGTGAGTTCGATTCCTGGAACAGGCTGTGTTATGTTCTTGAGCAAGATACATTATTTCACGTTGTTCCAGTTCACTCATATGTAGAAATGAGTTGTGACATCACTGATGCCAAACTATATCAGCCTTTGCCTTTCCTTTAGATAACATCAGTGGCATGGAGTGGGGAGGCTGGTATGCATTGACGATTGCTGGTCTTCCATAAACAACCTTTTCCAGGCTTGTGCCTTGGAGAGGAACTTTCTAGGTGCAATCCCATGGTCACTCATGACCAAAGGGGGTCCCTGTGTATACACGACAGAGTGTAAGTGCCCTGAGAGAAAAGTTGGATTTAAGAAGCGTCAGATGTGGTGTGCAAGAGAGACGACTGCACTGGTAAGGTCATGTGTTGCGATTGAATGAGGACAGCTGCGTGAAAAAGTGTCACACCCTAGCAGTTGAGGGAACCTGTGGAAGAGGTAGACCCAGGAAAACCTGGGATGAAGTGATGAAGCACAACCTTTGAACATTGGGCCTTACCAAGTCAATGACTAGTGACCGAGACCTTTGGAGATATACTGTGCTTGAGAAGACCCAACAAGCCAAGTGAGACCATAGCCCATGGCCTATGCCAGTGGGTGTAACCATCCCACTTATGGATACCCCTCATTCATCGGACAATGAACTTTGCTTGCAAAGACCTATTGAGGCAAGTGTAAACAAATCAAAATTGCTGACATGTACCACCTGATTGGCACTCGTGCCAGTGGATCATTAAAAGCACATTCGAGTGTGATTATTACCAGGGCCACGGATTGGCTCCCATGCCGGTGACACATGAAAAGCACCATTCGAGCATGATCATTGCCAGCGTCACCTTACCAGCACATGTGCTGGTAGCACATGAAAAACAGCATTCGAGCGTGGTCGTTGCCAGTGCCGCTGGACTGGCTTCTGTGCAGGTAGCATGTAAAAGCACCTTTTGAGAATGAGCATGGTCATTGCCAGAACCACCTGACTGACCCTCATGCCAGTGGAACGTAAAGAGCACCTACTACACTCTTGGAGTGGTTGGCGTTAGGAAGGGCACCCAGCAGTAGAAACTTTGCCAGACCATTTTGGAGCCTGGTGCAGCCTTCTGATTGCCAGTCCTCAGTCAAACCATCCAACCCATGCCAACATGGAAAGCAGACGTTAAACAATGATGATGATGACGATGATGATGATGATAATGATGATGATATATATATATATATACATACATACATACATAGATGCATGCATGCATACATACATACATACATACATACATACTCACACACATACACACACAATGAATTGCACACTGTTTCTGCTTACCAAATTCACTCACAATCATTGGTTAGCCTAGGGCTATAGTAGAAGAGACTTACTCAAAGTGTCACACAGTGGGACTGGACCTGAATCCATATGGCTTCAAAACGAGCTTCTTAAACTTGGCCATTCCTTACCACAGCCTTCCTAACTATTCTAAATATATAAATCTGTTTAGAAGTAAAATATTTTCCTAGCTTAAATAATTTTGTTATATATATATTTGTTTTATATGTCAATTCAAGAGTTGAGCTTCCAAGATTTATCCTAGCACAGCCCTAGGCTTATTAGCACTCCAAGCAACCAAAAAGCCATTACCATCTTTTTTTCCTTTTGAGATATTCCCAAAAAGTAAAACTTGTAAATGGATGAATAAAGAATTTTTTTACAGTTTATTAAATATAACAATAAAGCATTTATTTCATTTATTAATCATATTTTCCCCTTGCACATGACACATCAGGTGATTGCTGGAGCTGCCTCGATTTGTTTTCTTGGAATAGTTGGCTCATAGCTGCCTTATCATACAGTTTTAAATGCCTTAGGTTTATGCCTATTTGTGTAATCTAATAAAAGATTTTTAACTGTTGGCAACAGCATTCAAACTAATACAATTTTCACATAATCTCATTAAGTGTCTATTAGAATCTATTTGTCATAATGTAAGTATGATATATTAATCTAAAGCTTTTTATAGTATAACATAATGTTATTTTATACTAATTTCAATGAACATAGTTATCATTATATACTGGAATATTTATTAAGCTAAGTAAGGTGAATTAGATCTCATAATGGAAGTACAGTACAGTAAAAGACTAAAAGTGAATTCGACTACTATTGATATGAATTGGTTTTTTATAGGCATGTGTCAGATGTACCTTCCTCCAAGGTACAAATAGCATGGACAGAGAAAGGCCACATAATCTTTTCTACTCTAGGCACAAGGCCTGAAATTTGTGAGGAAGGGACCAGTCGATTAGGTCAACCCCAGTGTGCAATTGGTACTTAATTTATCGACCACCCCAAAAGGATGAAAGGCAAAGTTGACCTCGGTGGAATTTGAAATACTGCTAAGCAATTCGCCTGGCATCCTAACGTGTCTGCCAGCTCGCCGCCTTACAAAGGCCACATATTGCAATTACTGTGTGTGCGCGTGTGTGTGTGTGTGTGTGTGTGTGTGTGTGTGTAAGACTAAGCAAAAAATGGCCGGGATAATGGGGCATGGAGCATATTTGGTGAATTTTGCTTCCACAAATTGTCTAGACACATTTTAAACATTTCAACATGTTTTAATATACCAAATTTTCTAATTTTTCATGCTTATTGATGTATAAAGTAATTTCTTAGACATTCGCCAAACTTATACCAGTATGCTAATTAACTTTCTCTGTATGACTTAATCATTTTGTACATGGCTTAAGTTGTTTTGTTTGTGGAGATAAATACTTAAAAAAAAAAAATAAGGCCAGAATTGTGCAGTCAGTTATGTATACATAGATGTATGTATTGTATGTATGTATACACATACATACATCTGTATGTATATATTTATAAATATATACATTATGCATATAAATGCATATATGTATACATATATATATTATATATACATGCATACATAAATATATATATATATATATA
>NC_068982.1:127679908-127683054 GCF_001194135.2 Octopus bimaculoides
TATATATATATGTATATATAAAGATAAATGGATAGATATATGTACTCTGCTTCTTAGTCATTACATTCGGTATGTTCCTCAAGTTTCATTTCCTTGGAAGGCTAAATAGGTTTTAAGACTTTAAGCATATTTCCGTGTACCTAATTATTTTGCTGCATCAACAGTTGACGTAATTATCATCATCATCACAATCTTTATCATTGTCATCGTCGTCATCAATATTGTTGTTGTTGATTTCATAGCTTGCATAGGTCAGATGGTGGAATCCAATGACGCAGATTTTTCTATGGCCAGATGTCCTTCTTATTGCTGGCTTTGACCAGATTCCCAGCAAGGTAACATTTCTTTAATGGCTGGACATGTCATCATGGAAAGTGGGTAATGAAGGACACGTGTATGACAGAGACACTTGTTTACAACAATTGGGTATTGTTAAGACAAGAAGAAACAAGCACACACACAAACACATGAGCACACTCACACATATTTTTATACATACACATACATGCACACATTTGTATATACACGGATAGGCACACTTCACTTTCTGGCTACCAAATCCAATCAAAAAGCTTAGGTTGTCCCAGGATTATTGGAGAAGGTACTCGCCTATGGTGCCTTGCTCTGGAACTGAACCTGTAACCACATCATACTTGTATGTGTGTGTGTGTGTGTATGTATACAAATAGATGTGTGTGTGTGTGTGTGTATATGTGTATATGTACACAAATACATGTGTGTGTGTGTTTTATTTAAAATTACTTTAACCACACATGCTTTTATAAAAAAAACATTCTACATTTTCTCCCAAGTCCTCATTAATGCTTTCAGTTTATTCAATACAATATTAAGACCTGTGGGGTGTTTCGTTGGCAAGTTTATCTTCATCCTTTCACAAGAAAAATCATTAAAGTGAAAGTCAATGCTAATTTACATATATTCATTGAAAGTCAAGATATTCAATAATTGTTTCTCTGATATTCCTCAACATTAACTTGCATGTTTGACTCACCAATAGAATGGAACAATGACAAAATTTAACTGAATGAAATTACACGTGCTCTCCAAGAATTCATATCCTGCATTTCTGTTCGCTAACCCAAATACAAGTATTGATTTTTTACCTGGGGAAAAGGTGTCAGGTTTATATTAGAAAGGAAATGAGATTATAAGGCTTTCATATCTTCCCTAAAAAAAATGTATTATCCACATAGCTTAAATGAAAAGGAACCAAAACCACATCGTCGTCTTGGTTTTTCAAGAGTTTAACAAATATTTTTATTATGGTTAAACATAAATCTGCATTTTTTTTTTTTTTACAGGGTGAGTTTTAATAAATTAAAATATTCTCTCTTAGCATAGGTGTCAGTATGGTTGTGTGGTTAAGTAGCTCACTTTCCTAACATGTGGTTTAGGTTTAAGTCTTGGCCAAATATCTTCTAATATAGCCCTGGGCTAAGGTGGTGAGCTGGCAGAAACATTAGCATGTCAGCTGGCAAAATAGGCGGCGAGCTGGCAAAATCGTTAGCACGTCAGGCGAAATGTTTAGCAGTATTTTATCTGCCATTATGTTCTGAGTTCAAATTCCGCCGAAGTCGACTTTGCCTTTCAGCATTTCAGGGTTGATAAATCAAGTACCAGTTACACACTGGGGTCAATGTAATCGACTTAATCCCTTTGTCTGTCCTTGTTTGTCCCCTCTATTTTTAGCCCCTTGTGGGCAATAAAGAAATAAGAAGCATTAGCACACTAGATAGTTCGTCTGTCTTTACGTTCTGAGTTCAAATTCTGCCGAGATCGACTTTGCCTTTCATCCTTTCAGGGTCGATGAATTAAGTAACTGTTGTGTATTGGGGTTGATCTAATCGATTGGCCTCCTCCTCAAAAATTTCAGGTCTTGTGCCTAGAGTAGAAAAGAATATAGCCCTAGACTGACAATGCCTTGTTACTGAATTTAGCTGAGAGAAACTGTAAGGAAACCTATCATATATATGCATGTATGATTCTTTGTGTCTGTATTTGCCTCACCACCAACTGATTGACAACTGGTGTTGCTTTGTTTATGTGACTTTAACTAAGCAGTTAGTTAAAAAAAGAATAAGTACTAAACTTAAAAAATAAGGTCTGGGGTTGATCTATTCGACTGAAAACCTTGAAGGTACAGCCCCAGCATGGCTGCAGTCCATGATGAAAGATAAAGGATATTGATGGTATTTTTTCTGCATGCAAATTTTGAAAAATGAATTGAGCATAGTGTTTTAAAAAATATACTTAAAACTTTTTATGCATATACATTTTTCTAGTAAAAGTCTATAGTCTAAAGGTTAAGATGTTTGACTTGTAGCATGTTAGGAAAGCTATTTTAGCTGTCATATCATAGCATTCTCCAACCAATCAGGGCTGGGTCCATATGAATACAAAAGGCAGTTCTCTGCCTGAGAAGAGAAGTGAGAGTTTTAATCAGTTAGCGGAAATACGGCGGACCAGCAACATCGCTTCTTCATCATGAATAGTTTTTCATACCACCTTTATGCCACTAGCTATGGATTATACCTACCCTCAAACTCTGATCACATTACGAAAAGCCTATTTCATTTATGCCTACTTCACTCCGAGAAATTCTGGATAACATCAGCTCACTATTCTGGTCGTGTTATGGGCAGTATATATTTTTTTACACTAGTTCCATTCCTATTAGCTTATATGGATTCCAATTGAATCCATATTTCAAATGTAAATTATAAAGCTTTCCCAGACTCATGCATACACACCTAGGCTATGCTCTTACTACTTATCAGCTCTTGTTATCTGTTAATAAATCAAAATGTTTTGTTTGAAAACTGCCTTTTGATATTCCATTACACATGCTTCCCAAAAGCTCACTCACAGTACTTTTCCATGAATACTTTCATTCCATAAACTAGTAACCACACACACACTAAAGACTCATGATCATAAGGTTACACTATGTCACATTGCCTTAGTCTACTCAGCTGAAATAAGTACCAGCTATGTAGATGGTACAATGGTGTTTCCCTTCAGCTGTCACATTCTGGATACTTTGCTGGATTAAGAGGGAGAGGGTTAAGGGTATGCCTATGTCTACTTATGGTATATGTATATATGTATATATATATATATATATA
>NC_068982.1:127683427-127687826 GCF_001194135.2 Octopus bimaculoides
TGTGTTCTTTGCTACATTGGTTTCTATTAACCCATTTATTCTATCAGAAGAATTTTTATTCATTAAGATAGAAGAAATACACATAATTATATATATATATATATATATACCTTTCCTTCATTGGACACTAAACTCTGCTTGCAAAGACTTGTTGAAGCAAGTGAAATTGAAATCGAACCAAATTCGATGACTGACACCCATGCCAGTGGAGCGCTAACAGCACCATCCGAGCATGATCATTGCCAGAGCAGCTGTCTGGCTTCTGTGTTGGGACATGTAAAAAGCACCATTCGAACATAATTGTTACCAGCGTCACCTTACTGGCACTTGTGCCAGTGGCACATGAAAAACATTCAAGCAAGGTCATTACCAGTGCCGCTGGACTGGCTCCTGTGCAGGTGGCATGTAAAAAACACCATTTGAGCATGGCTGTTGCCAGTACTGCCTAACTAGCCCTCGTGCCGGTGGCATATAAAAGCATCCACTACACTTTTGGAGTGGTTGGCGTTAGAAAGGGCATTCAGCTGTAGAAACTCTGCCAGATCAGATTGGAGCCTGGTGCAGCCATCTGGTTCACCAGTCGTCAGTCAAATCGTCAAACCCATGCCAGCATGGAAAGTGAACGCTAAACGATGATGATGATGATGATGATGATGATGATGATATATATATATATATATATATATATACATGCATTTGTGTGTGTCTGTGTTTTTGCTTGTCTTACACCACCATTTGAGAACTGGTGTTGTTAACATACGAGTAACTTAGTGGTTCAGTAAAAGAGAATGATAGAATAAGTGCCAAACTTTAAAATGAGTACTGAGATTGATTTCTTCTACTAGACTACAATGCAGTGACTGAAACAAACAAAGAAAGAAAGAAAATGTAAAAAAAAAAAAAAAAAGAACCTCAGAAAAGATGAAAGAAAAAGTTGATCTTAGCAGGATTTGAACTCATTGCAGAGCGAGTCAAAACATATCCCCACCACAGAACAACACTGTAACAAGTCTGCCAATTCACTGTCTTTGCTGCCTACACTTAGCAATAGGAAAATCATCCAGCTGTGAAAACATTCCAACCAAATCTTATGCAATTATCCCAATCTCTAAATAAACATCCTACCGATTCCAAAATTAAAACTAGGTGTGAAATGACTTAAAAAAGAAATAGGAAATATTTAAATGTTAGTAATTTATATATGATGAACGAAAAGCTGTGCGTCTTAGCAACTAAATCCTTCAGGCTTAGTAAGCTAAAATGATCCAATATGTTTCTCTTCTTGTGCAAATAGGATGAATAATGTCAGTTGTTTCATATTTCTTTTTCTCTGTCTTATTTATCTTTTTTTTTTCCTGTTATTTTGACTTTATTAAAGTAGGAAGGAATAGCAGTCAATTTTTCTGTCTTCTTCAGTAACCGTAGTAATAGAAACAAACCGAAGTAACTCCTACCTGGAATGAAAACTAGGCCACAGTTTTGCCTTCCTTGTATCTTGTCTTCTTCACTAATACAATACTAGCTAAAAATATTAAAACAGATTTTGGTGGGAAAGTTTATTTCCTGGTGACATGGTTTCAGTCCCATTACTCTTTTACTCTTTTACTTGTTTTGGTCATTTGGCTGCGGCCATGCTGGAGCACCACCGTTAGTCGAGCAAATCGACCCCAGGACTTATTCTTTGTAAGCCTAGTACTTATTCTATCAGTCTCTTTTGCTGAACCGCTAGGTTACAGGGACGTAAACACACCAACATCGGTTGTCAAGCGATGGTGGTGGGGCACAAACACAAACACACATACATATATACGACTGGCTTCTTTCATTTTCCGTCTACCAAATCCACTCACAAGACTTTGGTCGGCCCGAGGCTATAGTAGAAGACACTTGCCCAAGGTGCCACACAGTGGGACTGAACCCAAAACCATATGGTTGGTAAACAAGCTACTTACCACACAGCCACTCCTGCGCCTTACCATTGCATAGCATCTTATGCCAGTGTCTTCTACTATTGCCCTAGGCTGACCTTACCCCTGTGAGTACATCTGGTAAGCAGAAACTGAAAGAAGCCCAGTACGTATGCATGCATGCATGCATGCATGTATGTATGTATGTATGTGTGTATATAATACACACACACACACATATATATATAGTTAGATGAATTAAAATATATATGTATATATAAATGTATATATGTGTACACATGTGTGTGTGTATGTACATGTGTGTGTGTTTGTCTCCTTGTCTTGACATCACGTGATAGTGGGAAAAAAAAAACATTATACAAGTGGTGTCTTTCATTTCCAATATCCCATAGAAACTTGTCTGCCCATGGGAAAATATTATCTTGCCTGGAAGCAGGTGAGGGTTGGTGACAGGAAAGGCATTTATTTGTAAAAAAAATCAATGAACTCCATCTACCCCAGGCAAGCATGGAAAAGTAGACATTAAAACAACGATGATGATAGTGTGACGATGATGTCACTAAAATTACATTTTAACTGTTGTTTTTCCTAAGAGCACATTTCTTTTACAAAAAGGAACTACATTTCTTTTCTAAAAAAACGCTTAAATTTATTTCATTTGACAAACCAGATGCCTTTTAAGAATGTACATAAGTTAAGTTTAATGCATAGCTGGCTAGTGAGATTATAGAATGCAAGAGAAATTTGTAACCAAATTTATGTACAGCAATGAAATAAAATGGTAACCAATAATGCACTAGAAGATTAATATTTAACTGGTCATAAGGCAGTGAACTGACAGAATTGTTAGAATGCCAGGCAAAATTTCTCACAGCATTTCGTCTGCCTTTATATTCTGAGTTCAAATTCTGCCAAGGTTGAATTTGTCTTTCATCCTTTTGGGGTCAATAAAATAAGTACCAGTTGAGCACTGAGGTCGATGTAATCAACTTATTCCTCACCTGAAATTGCTGGCCTTGTGCCAGAATTTGTGACCAATATTTAACTGACCATGTCTACCAATGTTCAGATTTTGTATAAAAATCTTGGGGTAGCTGAGTGACTAAGAAGTTTGCTTCATAACCACATGGTTTGGGGTTTGGTCCTCTGGCATGGCAACTTGAATATGAGTCTTTTACTTTGGCTTCAGGCTAACCATTCCTTGTGAGTAAAATTTGGTCAACAAAAGCCCTGTTATATGTATATGTGCATACAAGGTGGTGAGCTGGTAAAACCACCAGCATGCCAAACAAAGCCTGGCAGCATTTCATCTCTCTTTGTGTTCTGAGTTCAGATTCCACTGAGGTCAACTTTGCCTTTCAGCCTTTTCAGGTCAATAAAATAAGCACCAGCTGAACACTGGGGTCTATGTAATTTATTACCCCACTTCCCACAAAATTCTAGGTTTTGTATCTATACTAGAAAGGATGTGTATTTGTGTATGTGTGTGCATGTATATGCATGTGTGTGTGTGTGAGTTTATGCTTATATAATGAACTTATTGTATACAGTGCTCAGATGCACTACAAATGTTCAATAATTTATCAATGTAACAGAATCAATGTAATAATAAAATATATTGTGAGTAGTGGCAAGTAACTGCTGTCTCTAGCAGACAAGGTGTCCAATACTGAAGAGTGGCAGAAATAGCTTGAAACCAGGACTGGTCTGCTGGTCCCATCACTAGAAGGTGATAGGGATTCACTCCCTGCTTGCAATTTATTGGATGCAACTCTGCATCATTAATCAGCTAGAGGAGATGTCCTCTTGGGGTTAAAAAAATCGCAGTAGAATCCGTTCAAACAAACAGCCATGTTGAAGTGGCTACAAACATTACTTCTCAATAAAATATGTATCAGGCTTAAAAATAAATATTGGAATCGATATGATGAACTAAACTCTTGACAGTAGTAACCCAGCATGGTTGCAGTCCAATGATTGAAATCTGTAAAAGAATAAAAGAACAGTGAAAATGAATGGGCTTAAAAAGAAAAACCAATCTGTTTCTTTATTAAAAACATACTTTCTTACTTCTTGGCATAAGATTTTGAAGAGTATATCTTTCCTTTCTACTTCAATATTTGACAATTTTTTGCAGACATAAGTGAATATTGTTTTTCTCCTAAATTGAGTCAAATGTATATGGTTGAAATAATTGCTTAGATTCGTCTGTGAAATGTGACTGCAACCTATTTTCAGCCAGTTGGATTGAGATATGATGTCGCATAATATTTAAGCAGACATTGTACTGAAGTTGCTGGGCTAAAGTTTTCATTTCAAGATTATATTTTCAGCAGCCCAACAACTTAATATCACAGTGATTGTGCTTTCTGGTGGCTTGTACAAATCTATTAAAAGCAAATTTCCCAAATTACTTTTGGTGAGAAACTCATTACTGCTCTTTGTGTGTGTGTGTGTGTGTGTGTGTGTGT
>NC_068982.1:127687876-127691624 GCF_001194135.2 Octopus bimaculoides
GTGCGTGTGTGTGTGCGTGTGTGTGCGTGTGTGTGTGTGCATTTTCTTTTTTCTTTTTTTTTTTTTTATCAAATTTGAAAAATTAGATTTTCCGTTTTTTGCTGTTTCTCATTTATATTATCATTTCCCTTGAAATCAATGGTTGTGCCAAGCATGTCAAATGATCTGCTAATGCTAGATACCAAAAACAGATACTGCAGTTAACATGAATATTCATGTTCAACAGAACTATTATGATTTCGAAATAGTTACTCTAACTGATAAAAGAATTTAAAATAACATCATCATTCATTGAAACTCCCAATAATCATTTAGTAACTTTTAAATCTTTTACAATAATAATCTTTATAGATTTTTTGAAATTCATTTCATGGCAAACTCTTTTTCATCAACATCATCATCATCATCATCAACAGCAGCAGTAGCAGTAGTAGCAGTAATGTAAAGAGCTCTTCATAGTTTTAAGATTTTTGGTTATATATTCAAAATAAAGTCAAAGAGGTGCATATTGCAGATATTAAGATATTTCAGATAAAGATAATTATTTCAATAGAAGCATGCATGTTTGTGTTGTTAAGAAAGTTCACCTTGCAACCATGTGGCTTTGAGTTCAATTCCACTGTGGAATAGACTAACTATAGCCTCTGGTTGATTAAGGCTTTGTGTATAAAACCTACAATAAAGAAATTTTGTAGAAACTTCTCTGTGTGTGTGTATGGGGATGGTGGATGTGTGTGTGTGCATGCGCACGCACATGTGTGTATGCATATATGTGTATGTGTGTGTGTGTGTGTGTAAGAGAAAGAGAGTGAGTGAGTATTTCAGTGTGTGTATGTATGTTTGAATGAGTATGTGCAAGTGTTTGTGTGTATGCTTTCATGAGTGTTCTTGTATGTGTGCATACACATTCGTGTGTGTGTGTGTGTGTGTCTGTGTGTGTGTGTGTCTGTGTGTGTGTGTGTGTGTGTGTGTGTGTGAGAGAGAGAGAGAGAGAGAGAGAGAGAGAGTATTTATGTGTTTGTGTCCCTGTATCTTATATTGACATTGCTCTGGTGGTGATGTTATTTATGTCTCCCATAAACAAAATGTTTGGTAGAGATTCAATAAACAAAAATGTAGAATAAAGAACCTTTCTTGAAAATCACGTAATGATCGATGAGGAGGAGGGTACCTAGCCATAAAACACTACCTCAGGGTCTCTGATCCAACTCATGCCAACATAGAAAAAGTAGATAAAATAAAAAGTACGTGATGATGAAGTGAGACAGAAATAAATTGTCTTTTTTTTTTAATATTTATTGGAAAGTGAAGAGTCAGCAATTATGACCTTCACAGATACTCTCAAACCAATATGCTTGATGCAGTTAATAAAAGACTTAAATTCAAGGCAATAAGCTGGAAGAATTGTTAGTATGCTGCACAAAATGCTTAACAGCTTATCATGTCTTTATGTTCTGAGTTCAAATTCTGCTAAGGTAGACTTTGCCTTTTATCCTTTCAGGGTCGATAAAATGAGTACCAGTTGAACCCTGAGGTAGATGTAATCAACTTACCCTTCCTCTGGAATTGCTGGTTTTGTGCCAAAATTTGAAATCAATATTAAACCTAACTTTTAGTTTGTTGGTGCTGATCTATATAATGTATGTGAGAAGAAATTCCAGAAATCTGAAGATCTAAGAAGGTGTGTTTTTCATATGGGAAGAGATAATCTTATAGAACTTTTGATCTATAACAACTTTTGATCCATTTCAGCAATGCCCGTTAATGCTAAACCTGATTCTTTGGCGTTGACCAGTAGAACTAATCTTGTAATGAACTTTTGATCTACAAGAATATTTGATCAATAAAATTGATGCTGTTAATGTTAAATTTGAATATTGGTTCATTGGCGTTGACCAATCCAATATATGCAGAGAAAAATTCTTGAAGGTTACAGATCTGAGAAGATATGTTTTGCATTAGGGAGATGATAATCTTGTAACAAACTTTTGATCAATTTTTTGTTTCTATGTAGATCCTTCCTTCAAAGAGGATGAATATTGTCCATAACCTGTGGAGAAGCTTTCTGATCAGAGAAATGGGGAAGTGATATGATTGGTGTAATTAGTATAGAAACTGAAAAAGTAAAACACAGTTTTCCAGAGTGATACTCTTCTAGATCAAAACTCTATTTAGGTTTCCTGTAGTTTTTTGGTTAAGTATGGATGACCAGAAGGAGATAGATGCAACTGGTTAGTTCAAAAGAACAGAATTTATTATAGAAATCATACAAGAAGCAGAGACAAGACAAAATCTTATTCAGAATCAGAAGTGAAAGATTGTTGCTTGATCAGAGCCTACTTCTAATACAGCAGTTTTCAGACATTGCATTACAGTGAAGTGGCACACAGTAAGCAGTACAGCATAGACTTTATGAAATATAATTTAAGGCACCAGAAAATCCATGTTAATGGCTGAGTATCTTGAAAACAAGTTATTTATAATTTTGTTATACACAGATATAAATAAAACAATTAAAAAGTTTACCATATTTTTTCTAAATTTTAATTTTAAAACCTGAATCTTTTACTTTTCTGACAAGACTGTGTCAGTTACTGTTTATTTAATCTCCAGTATGCTACAAAGTCAAAAGGATTACAAAACCACTGTTCAAATGGTCAGTAATTGTAAGAAAATAAGCATCAAGAGAAAACTATATTGTCAATAAAATGTTTTAGACTGAGAGGACCAAAAAACAAAAAAAAACAAAAATGCTCAAGCAATAGATTTATCTCCTTTATTAATGATAATCTCAAAGGACTTAGTTTCACTGTTTTATCAAAGCTTGAGAAAATTGTGGTCACACATGCAAGCATGAAATATAGATCCTAGATTTCTTTAGAACATAAATTAATGAGCACTAAGAGTAGAAAGGAAAGTTCAAGATGAAAGATATAAACAAATCTCCTTAGGTCTATATTTTCCCACTAAGGTAAACAACTTAATCATTTCAGTACATTTTTACAATTTTCATGATTGTGTATCTATCATTTGACATGTATTTGAGCTGAGGATACTGGAGTGGTAGTTCGTAAAATAGGATTGGTTTCTCACTTCTTTACTGCCCACAAGGGACTAAACATAGAGGGGACAAACAAGGGATTAAGTCGATTACATCGACACCAGTGCGTAACTGGTACTTAATTTATCGACCCTAAAAGGATGAACTCAGAACGTAACGGCAGACAAATTATCGTTAAGCATTTCACCCGGCGTGCTAATGTTTCTGCCAACTCGCTGCCTTATAGGATTGGTTTCTTTTTGGGAAAGGATGCATAGTTGTGTATTTCTCTGATAATAAAGAGGTTTTGAGCAGCGTGGTTAGGAAGGAGTTAATACTGAGTTGCATAGTTTGAGTTGATCACTGAAATGCTGCTTGGTTACACAAGAACCTAACAACCTCAAGTAAGTATCAGAAACTCAGTAACGGAGTTTGGTAGACAGAATTTGAAAGAAGCCCATTATATGTGTGTGTGCATGACTTTGTGTTTCTTTTGCCCCCATCGCTGTTTGATAACCAGTGTTTGCATTTACATCCCTGTAACTTAGCAGGTTGGCAAAATAGACCAAAATACACTGGGCTTAAAAAATGTATTGGTGTCAATTTATTTCACTAAAGTTTCCTGAAGGTGGTGCCCAAGAATGGCTGCAATCTAATGACTGAAACAAGTAAAAGTGAGAAGAGACATAAAAGATATATATATGTATA
>NC_068982.1:127693427-127694109 GCF_001194135.2 Octopus bimaculoides
ACACACACACACACACACACATGCACACACACATACACATGCACACATCTCAGAAACAAATGTATATAGTGTGACACAGTTTTACTACTAGAATTTTGGAAATGAAGAGTCAAAGAATCGGTGGACAATAAAACATAGGAATATCGGAGATTAGATCTCATTATATATTCTGAGGTTCTCTTACTTGAAAAGAATCTATCAAAGAGACAAACAAATTAAAAATTTAATACATAGTATTCAGCCCTATGCAAAAGGTTTCCATGATATAAACAGGATGGCCTCCAAGGAAGAGGATTTAAGAACATTTGAAGCTATTATCAGATAGGAAATAATTAGATAAGAGATAGCAGATCATACAAAGTAAAAGGGAAAAATTATATGAAACTACTGGTTGAGATTTTTTTCCATTTTAAATACACAACTAATGTAAATATTTATGTGAATGTGCATGTGTATTTTTGTGTCCTTGTTTGTTTACAGTTATGTCCGTTATGCTAAAGAAAATGAAGGTAAAAGATTGCCGTTGAGTGGGAGAAAAAATAGGAATAAATAAATTTAAGTAGTGGACTGAAATCAGTATTCTGGTCGATGTGATCGACAAATATCTTCAATGACTGGTATATGTATATGTGCGTGCGTGTTTGTGGATATATATATATATATATATATATATATATATATA
>NC_068982.1:127694255-127699230 GCF_001194135.2 Octopus bimaculoides
ATATATGTATATATATATATATACATATATATATATAGGTATGTTGACGCAAACAGGAAAAATAGAACTCAAAATATGAGTCAATGTATATTTTTGTTAATATTTAGCAGAAGTTTGATAAGTGCCAATGCACAAAACTCTTAAACCTTCAGTCACTCTGTTACTGCTGCAAAATAGTAATATATATATATACACACACATGCACTCACACGCACACACAAACACACACACACACACACACACAAACACACACATTGAGAGAGACACGGAGAGAGATCCAGTGCAATCCTTCATTACTCAAGCTTCTTGGTGACTGTGGGAGAGTTGTTGACAGATATGAATTATGGTAAGGGATGTATAGTGTAGTCAGATCCAACTTAATACTCTTTACATTGGTGTAATGATACAACAAATTGGAGGTCGAGTGAGGGATAGAGAAAAGGGCTTATCACATAGCCAGGAATGGCAGCAGACAGACATTTAACAGGTACAGAATAGGTGAAAAACGCAGATATTGACATATACATATATATTTTACATACCTCTCCATCTTTGTCCTTATATTAGCATATGTCTTTCCATGTTTACTCAGCTGCTTGTGTGTTCTTTTGCATCACTTATTACCAATCATCATAATTTTTTGTTATCCTCTTCAAAAAATATATCTCAATATCAGCCACTTAAAACCATGTATATATGGGTTCGCTTCTTTCAAACATCCCAATCACTTTCAGTGCAATTTACTTCTTTATGCACATCATAGGCCTGTATTAGCAGTCTTTTCTCTTGTATACTACATGTGATTCCCCCTTAACCCTTTCATTACTGTATTTATTTTGAGATGCTCTGTGCTTCTTTCAATTATCTTAAATATAACAAAGAATTTAGTAAAATAACTTAGTTATCATTAAGCTAGTGTTAGGAACATAAATTGTGACTAAGGTTTGGTGGAAAATTTTAATTCAAAACTTATGAAAACAAGACATTTGTACTACTGAGTCAGAGCCAGTTTCCTCTCAGCTCATTTGTACTCCATCATTCATGTGCACCAACATTACAGATCCACTGAAGCTTACTCATTTTATTTCTTGCTAGTCTTTCGCATGGCTGTGTAGTAAGAAGTTCGCTTCCCAACCATATAATTCCTAGTTAGGTCCTGCTGTGTGGCACCTTGGGTAAATGTCTTCAACTACAACTTTGGGCTAATCAAAGCCTTGTAAGTGGATTTGGTAGAAAGAAATTGAAAGAAGCCAGTTTTGTGTGTGTGTGTGTGTGTGTGTGTGTGTGTGTGTGTGTGTGTGTGTCCATGTCCATGGTGATAATCTAATCAATAGAACTAAGTCTCAATATTAAAAAATGCCACTTGAATCCCCTTAGTGAAATTACTCTAAATAACATGAAAAGGAACATGTTCTGGATAACATACATATATATGCATGTGTGTGTTTGTTATTTGTGTCTGTGTTTGTCCCCCCCCCCCATCGCTTGACAACCGATGTTAGTGTGTTTACTTAGCAGTTCGGCAAAAGAGACCGATAGAATAAGTACTAGGCTTACAAAAGAATAAGTCCTGGGGTCGATTTGTTCGACTTAAGGCGGTGCTCCAGCATGGCCGCAGTCAAATGACTGAAACAAGTAAAAGAATAAAAGAATAACGCATATTAGTAACTTGTTGCTTTAATATCAAATTAAGAAGAGGATTAATATTTAGTTACTTCACAGGAGTTTCTTAACAAACATTTGGTCTTTATGAGTTTTGGATCGTTCATTTTTCATTACTTTACATCTTAATTCTTTTCCATTACCCTATTCCTAAACAAAAAAAAATGTGCATAAAAGTATGTATTTAGAAGCTTAAAATGACATCTTAAGTATTTTCTTATAACCATTTCCTTCAATTTCTATAGTTAGTATTTTTTTCTTTTCATCTTTTATTGATTTAAGTTATTGGACTGCAGTTATACTGGAACATGACCTTGAAGGGGTTTAGTTTTTTTCTTTGTAGTCAAGCATATCAACCCAAGTACTTATTTATAAGTCTGGAACTTATTATGTTGGTTCCTTTCGCTGAACTGCTAAGTTGCAAGAACATAGAAAAACCAACACTGGTTGTCAAAGCACACAGACACACACACACACACATATGACAAGTTTCCACACAATTTCTACATACCAAATTTACTCTGAAGGCATTGATTAACCCAAGGCTATAGTAGAAGACATTTCACCAAGATGTCACCCTTGGTCTGTAAACTGACATAACTTACTATAACAAACTTATACTTCCTCAAAATCTAATCATTAAAAAGATAACAAACCTCAACTCGTCTTAGACCAATACTATTTTGTTCAAGAAGATAAAATACATTAGCGATTAACAACCATTCAAAATACCAAAATCTCTAGCCAGATCCAAATATTATAATGTTAACTATAAAACCATAATGAAAAATAATATCACAAGATAATAATTACATAGAATACTATACAGTCCAGTTCCTGGTAAAGAAAGAAGATTATATAATTGGTTGTTACTATCAGGGAAATTATTTCTGATAAATTTATAGTTATCATTTTTTTTTTTTTGTACATTTAAAGTTTATGTTTTCATCTTGAATAAAATGTTTGGCTCCATAACAATGTTGAATAAAGGTCAAAAAGTAGCAGATTATGAGGAATAACAAAATGAAAAATAAAATAATATTATAAAAAATAAAACATGATGAAAATTCTTGAAGTAGCAATTAAACAAAATATTTCTTTGATGTCACATAAGAAATTCTATGATTTGGTATTGTAGCTTTTATGTTTAAGATAACTTCTTATAACTGCTTGCTCTCCAAACAATAACTAGTTTATTGTATATACTTCAGACTGGAAAGATCGTAATATATAATCACAACAAAGTTCTTGAGGAATTTATTGCAGCAAGACAAAAAAGTGATTATGTTTTGTTTTCATATCATAATTTATTTCTTCTTATGTTTTAATCAGGAATGAAAAGTAGTGCCCATGGCCCTTTAAAGGGTCTCTGAGACATTTGAAAGTGAGGAAGGTGTCCTTAAACCAGAGTCCTGACCAGGTGGTGGATTAAATCTATCATTTAAGTAGGAATTGACAGAATTTGAACTCAGTTCTCAAAGAGCCAAAGCAAATATTTCAATGCTTCTTATTCGATACCCTAGCAATTCTGCCAGTTCACTGTCATAGACTGGACCTATATTCTCTGGCCCCGTCAAAAGATGAAAAGAAAATTTGAACACAGCAGGATTTGAACTCAGATCACAGAATTTTACTTAACAAATGACTTAATCCAAAATTACATGTAAACCTAAATGCAAATAAAACAGTTTTTATTCCCCAACCAAAAGACAGAATTAAGTGTCATATTCAGTAAAACAATAGAATTCCATGAGTTGGATTAGAACTTATAACTCAAAGTTTGTCAGTCATCTGATATCTTAATTTTTTTATGTATTTCTCAGCAACAGATATATTTGAAATTTTGTTGAAAATGTTATTGTGCTAGTTATCCTGGCACAGGATAGAGAAATAGGTGGATCATCAAAAGAATATATCTTGAGATATTTGATTATGTTTTTCTTTCATGTTTTGAACACAATTATCCAAGTCTTTCTTTCTTACAGAGACAATAAAATAAAATAAAAGTCGAGTACTTAGGACAAGGTAACATCTCTACTCTTAAAAGCAGTACTTCTGCCACTTCACATGACCACATGGCCTAATGAGATCAGTAAAAGAATTTTTTAAATAAAGGAATCCTTCTGAAGACAAAATTCTTCATCTTTTCATCTTAATGCTGGATGTTTTTCTTCTATATTGGAGATAATTTTTCTCAACTTTCCAAGATAATCAGTTACTATGGAAGAATAAACAACGTTGTCACAATGAAAAGCATTATTCTTGGAAGTGAAATGATATGGGGACAACCCAATGGGGAACTGAAAGCAGATTATGAACTTTCCTGTATTGGAATCTTTTCTCAGTGCTTGATTGAGGACCAGTATAATTTCTTTCCAGCACTGTCTTAAGACATAGGTACACTGGATAGTCGCTCAGTTCCCACACAAGTACAAGGGTCCAATTCTAGTTACTGTATGCTGTGGTTTACTGCCAATAAATAAATACTAAAAAGTCCAGTAGAATGATTTGTTCATGACCCTTAAATGCTGCACAGTTGGCTCTATTTTTCTCACTTGGCAAAATGAAAGTTTAATACTCAAAATCTCTGATATACTAACATGTTACTCTTAACTTCAATTAGGAGCTCAAAATTCAAATTCATTATCCAATATAATATTTTCAAGGTAGGCACATATAAAAATACTGGAAGAAAATACAAAAAAAAAATTCTATGAATGAGATTTTTAAAGAATTTCTGTAATTTACAGAGCAATGGCTTTTATTATGCTAGAATTCAAAAGTCAAATTTATTAACTATTTTATTAATTTTAATTATTGAAACATCAAAGCTTCAAATCAGATGCTTTAGAATATTGTTGTTTATGTTGAAAATTTTGTAACGTTTCTTCGTTATTCCTTAAATGTTCTTGTCCTTAATGCATTTACTGGAAGTTACAAAGTTTCACCATTCTTATTTCAGTTTTTACAATTCAATTTCAAATTGAAAATGATTAAATTCTTAGTATATTGGAAGAATAGTCAGGAGTATCTAAATATATATGTATGTATCATTTTGAGTGTGGCTGTTGCCAGTACCGCTTGACTGGCTTTCGTGCGGGTGACACGTAAAAGCACCCACTACACTCTCTGAGTGGTTGGCGTTAGGAAGGGCATCCAGCTGTAGAAACTCTGCCAAAACAGATTGGAGCCTGGTGTAGCCATCTGGTTTCACCAGTCCTCAGTCAAATCATCCAATCCATGCTAGCATGGAAAGCGGACGTTAAACGATGATGATGATGTATATATATATATATATATATATATATACACC
>NC_068982.1:127699586-127702086 GCF_001194135.2 Octopus bimaculoides
CCCAAGACACACCAAGACAAACATCCCCTTCAACCTTGCAAGAAGGATATGCACAATAGTGTCAGAACAAAATACTAGAGACTTTAGACTACAAGAACTCAAAAACACACTAATTGACAGAGCATACTAGCCTCATTCTTCTCTCATCTTCTCTCATCTTCTGCATTCAGGGTTCACATCTCTCTACCATGTAGAATTGCTGTCCATATACATGCATCATACAATCTTCCTTTAACTCAGAGAGAAAGAAACTTTTCATGGCCAACAGAGACAACAGCTCTCTGAATTTCCTCCATCCTATTCTTATTCTAACTATCACACACTCTGTGCAACCTCCCCTATTACTAATTTGGTCCTCTAGGCTGTAGAAGTTATCCCTAAAGAATCACCAGAGCTTTTGAGAGAATCAGTTTCCTGGGCCATTGTGGCTTTTATGGATTCTGTGCATCTTCCACATACGAACACTACTTTCTCTGACAACCTTCCTATTAATCCATTGCATTTCCAGTGTGACCCATAGCTTACACTGGGTCTACCATATTGATTCCTGTCTACACCTTTCCTACAAGTTGAGCAGGGCCACCTACTTGAGGGGGATGGTGTCCTGTCAGTTTTCTTACTTACTAGGACCTTAGTCTTTGCTAAGTTAACCTCAAGGCCCTTAGATTCTAGGTTTTGGTTCCACACCTGGAATTTCTTTTCTAGTTCTGATATGGAATCTGCTATGAGGGCAAGATCATCAGCATATATTGGTTCCCAGGGGCTGCTGGTCTTGAATTCCTCTGTTATGACCTGACGGAGGGGACTAAGGACTGAGCCTTGATGAACCTCTACCTGTACATCAAATTCGTCGCTGTACTTGTGGTTAACTCTTACCTTACTGACAGCATCTTTGTACATGGCCTGTATAGCTTTCACCAGCCACTCATCTATCCCTAACATCCTCAGAGCCCACTATATCACTCAGTGGAGCACTCTATCGAAGGTTTTCTCCAGATCAACAAATGCCAAGTATAATGTTTTATTCTTAGCTAAGTAATTCTCTTGCAGTTTCCTGAGTATGAAAATAGCATCAAATAGTGGTTCTTCTCCAGATGAAGCCAAAATGCATTTCATCAAGCCTAATTCTGCTCTTAATTAATTGAGCTATACCTTTCTTCATAGTTTTCATCATCACCCTTACCCTTGTAGTAGTTAACAATTATACTGCAACAACAATAAATGGCATATACAGACACTATATACACACATATGCATACACCTGTGTGTGCATATAATATACAGACACTCTACACACGTGTGTGTCGGAGGTGCATATGTGTTTGTGCCCTCTTGTCTAGACATCATGTTGTAAATGAGCATCATCATCATACAAGTGACATTATTAGCTTTTAGTCTTCCATGAGAAACATATCTGGCCATGGGGAAATATTACTTTGCTTCAAGACAGATGAATTTTGGCAAATTTTTTAGAATATGTACCGCCAGCTGCTTCAGCAAATTCTGTCTGACCCATACAAGCATGAAAAACTAGACACTAAATAAGGATATGTATATGCATCTCTCTCTCTCTCTATATATATATATATATATATAATCATAAATATATAGGGATTGACAGTAACCTGCTTCTCCAACATACTAGTATGTTGGAGAAGCAGGTTACTGTATGTAAATATATATATTAATAGTAATGGTAAGACAACAAAAGAATAAAAGAGACCTCGATATTATGTAAATAAATTCCTCTATTTATACATCATCATCACCATCATCATCATTTAGCAGCCAGTCAATTACGACAAAATAGTTTCTTCTCCATCAAAAATCATTAGGAGCTCGAAGTGAAGAATGATACCAATATCCTTTCTTTGCAATACATAAAAATAAGAAGTGTATGAAAATGTTGAGAAGACCCGGCAAGTCAAATGAGACCTAAATCCAAGGCCTCTACCAGGATGCATACCTTCCTATGTTGGACACTAAACTCCGCTTGCGAAGACCTGTTAAGGCAAGTGAAATCGAACTAAATTCGACGGCTGGCACACATGCCAACGTCGTCTCCTTCATTGGACACGAAACTTGGCTTGCGAAGACCTGTTGAGGCAAGTGAAAGCGAAATCATGATGGCACTTGTGCTGGTGGCACGTGTAAAGACTGGACTGGCTCCTGTGCAGGTGGCACATAAAAGACACCATTTCGAGCATGGGCGTTGCCAATACTGCCTGACTGGCCTTCGTGCCGGTAGCATGTAAAAGCACCCATTACACTCTCTGAGTGGTTGGCGTTAGGAAGGGCATCCAGCTGTAGAAACTCTGCCAAATCAGATTGGAGCCTGGTGTAGCCACCTGGTTCACCAGTCCTCAGTCAAATCGTCCAACCCATGCTAGCATGGAAAGCGGACGTTAAACAATGATGATGATGATGATGATTACATGGTCAAATACAATATGTTCCTATTGTGTGGGATGGGGACATGCCATTTGTCCTTAGCAGAGAA
>NC_068982.1:127707086-127712326 GCF_001194135.2 Octopus bimaculoides
CATTTACTCTCAATGCGTAGGTAAAATGAGGAAATGAGAATAAAAGCAATTCTTCCCAGAAACAAAGCAACTGAAGTAGATTTGGACACAACCTAGAGAGGAATCCATTACTTTTCCCATTTAATCATATTGTCTCTCAGAAAGGTTGTCTGGCTAAGGAGTCTGCTTCAGAACTGAGTTCTTAAGGGTTTAGTCTCACTGTGTGAAAAGTGCTGGCTAATGTGTTGTCCAATACCTTGTGAGGGAAATTGGTAAATAGAAAGGAATATGCTGTGTGTATGTGTGTGTATGAGTATATAACAGTTTTCTCAAAAACTACTATTGTTCACATTGTGATTTCTCAACTAGATCTCATGTTGGTTTAATAATTCATGCTCATGTTCATAAGTATCTACTTACTTTTGGTGGCCTAAGGACTCATATGAGTAGTCATCAGATGTAGTGAAGGAATTGTAAACATTGGGGAATGATAGTAATAGAAATGAGAGTGTGTTGTTGATAGTTTATTTGGTTGGAGTCTTTTCTTTTTTTAGTCTTCTCACAGAACACCCAAGCATTGTCTTTGACAGGAAAATCAGTCATACATATATATATATTAATCAAAGTGTACTGTATTATATATCCATTATGGCTAATCTTCCCAATCGGTTTCACACTTGGGGTTCAACAGAATGTTAGGATTATGTAAAGTCAGATTATGTAACCCTGCACTCTTCAGAGATAGTCATCATGAAATGAAATATGTCAAAGAGTCCAACCCATTCCAGCATAGAGAATGGGTGTTAAATGATGGAGATTAACTTTTTTATATATTTTTAAAATCTTTCTTGTTTGTTTCAATCATTAAACTGCGACCCATGCTGGGGCACTGCCTTGAATAATTTTTAGCTGAATGAATCAACACCTGTACTTATTTTTTAGTAAGCTTGGTACTTATTCTATTGGTCTCATTTGATAAACCACTTAGTTATGAGGATGTAAACACACCAACACTGGTTGTCAAGTGGTGGTGAGGACAACACAGCCACAAAGACACACACACATATAGACATATGTAGACGATGAACATCTTTCAGTTTCCATCTAACAAATATACTCACGAGGTTTTAATCACCCAAGGTTATAGTAGAGGACACTTGCTCAAGCTACCATGCAGTGGGACTGAACCTGGAACCACGAGATTGGAAGGCATAATTCTTACCACTCAGCCAACATATCATTAATCATCATCATCATCATCATCATCATCATCATCAACATTCAACGTCCATTTTCCATGCTGGTATGTGTTGGAGGGCTTGACAGAAATTGGTAAGACTAGGAACCACACCAAGTTCCATAGTCTGTTTTGGCTTGATTATTACAGCTGGATACCCTCCTTAATACCAACTACTTTACAAAGTGTACTGGGTGCTTTTTACATGGCACCATCAATAGCACTTTTTATGTGGCTTCAGCACCTGTACTTTTTATGTAGCACCAGAACCCATACCAATGCTTTTTTGCATGACACCTTAGTTTACAGATATCAATTCCGTTGTGGTGGGTGATTCTTCTTAAGTACAGCAATGTGTGACATATCTCAGCTACAGAGCATAATCATTGGGAAGGAGAGTGATTAGTGTTGGGTTATATAATAAAAGATACAATAGAGATGTTAAGTACAAGGAAGTCGGTGAATCGAGTAGACTTTGCTGAAGCTATGCAGTTCCTAATTCAGGGAAGCAAAGGTCATTTGTAGAAAAGACAGAGAAAGAAGACACCTATTTATAATTTTAGTCATGAATGGTAACTCATCAGACAAATTGCCTTTTGTTTTAGATCAAGTCAATGACATGTACCCTTTTATCTATTATCAGAGAGACTTAAAGTTTTCTAACAATGCCAAACCATATAATTGCTATTCCCAGAACTTTAAAATGAAGATTAATGTTAAATTCCTAACCCACTAGAGTTTTTCAGTTTAGTTTTCAATAGATATTTTCAATTCAACATCTGCAAGTGATATCACCCCTTTTAACAAAATCAAATTCAAAGTATATTTTTTTTGTTGTAGTATTTATTGCTTTGCTTTGTAGATAAATTGATCTATGTGATAAAATCTTCAATATATTCCTAAACCCAAATGTCTTTTCAAACATTTTTAACTCAGTTCCAGAAAGTGATGTAGTCCCTTTTAATAAAATCACATTTAATGTATATTTTTCTCTCTGATATATATTTTTTTTTACTTTGCTTTGTGGATAACCTAATCTATATCTATCTGTTAAAGCTTTCACTATATTCCTAAATTCAAATGCCTTCACTGTTAATATTTTATGAAGAATTTTGTTTTCGCTTTTTTTTTCTGAGTACAATTTCAGAAAACATGCATCTGAATCGTTTATCCTATCATTTTTATAAAACATAAACAAAATGTAATTTTATCAAAAACATTAGCTAAACTTTAAGAATTCTTTTTTTATGTCAATAAAACTATTTGCTGTAGAAATTACTTTTAGATCCTTTATTGTCAATAAGCCTAAATTATAAACCATGTCCAGCATTATAAGGGCTTTAATGCTTACATAGTTTTAAAATGTATGGAAATGCAGCAACTAAAACTACAAAATTATTGTCATTATTGAATAAATTCTACAGTGTTCTTTATACATTAATTATAATAAGTTACACTAAAATATAATCGACATTTTTCTACTTCATAGAAATGTTTGTCTATTCAATTAAAATTTGATTTGCTTTTGAGAATAATATAATTAAAGTTGCATTTTTTAAGGTATTGTTTCATAAACATTATCATTTCATATTTACTTTTTTGTTTTTAACATACAATTTGTATGGTTTATTCAACCAAATGCTTACTAACAATTATCAAAACAAATATTACACATCCAGTTCTAGGCAATGTTCCATTAGTATTGCAGAACAGTTTTATTATGAATCAGTTGCAGACATGGCTGAGTGGTTAAAAAGTTTGCAGTTTGCTTTCCAGCCACATGGTCTCAGTTTCAATCCCATTGTGTGACATTCTGAGCAAGAAACATCTACAATATCCCTGGGCTGACCAGAGCCTCATGAGTAGATTTGGTAGAAAGAAACTGAAAGAAGCCTGTTGTGTGTGTGTGTATGTGGATGTGCATGGAGGAGGAAGAGGAGGAGGAGGAGGATGACAACAAGGCTAAGGAGGATAACAATGATGATGACAATAAGCTTAAATCAATATTTCATATAAAAAACACAGAGTTTGCTTCTTTGTTTTTGTGGGGTTTTTTTAATGTTGTCATTCAATGTATTGAAAAAAATTATAGAACTTATTCCAAGAGCTCATGTAATCTGCCACGGTTTGAGTGCTTGCAATGACTTAAGTCCATTACTCTTTTACTTGTTTCAGTCATTTGACTGTGGCCATGCTGGAGCACCGCCTTTAGTCGAGCAAATCGACCCCAGGACTTATTCTTTGTAAGCCTAGTACTTATTCTATCAGTCTCTTTTGCCGAACCGCTAAGTTACGGGGACGTAAAGACACCAGCATCGGTTGTCAAGCGACGCTGGGGGGACACAGACAGACACACAAACATATACACACACACACATATATACACATACATATATAGATACGACGGGCTTCTTTCAGTTTCTGACTACCAAATCCACTCACGAGGCTTTGGTTGGCCCGAGGTTATAGTAGAAGACACTTGCCCAAGGTGCCACACAGTGAGACTGAACCCGGAACCATGCGGTTCATAAGCAAGCTACTTACCACACAGCCACTCTATAATGTTTTTAAATAAAATCCTTTTGGAATGCTTCAGAATCTATATTTTCACACTACCATCTGTGTATTTTTGGCCTAAGTGACTCATTGATTATTTAATCCAAATCATTTGCATCTGTCCCTTATAAGTGGTAAATAAAATGAATTTCTAATAAAAGTTCTACAAAGTATATAAGCGATTTGAAAGGAAATTGCTTCTCTAATTACAATTAATTCTGAATTTTAAGCTTGTTGATCTCTAGAATAGAAACGATTCTGATTATTTATGGTCAATATTTATTTTTATTTCTTTCAATTATTCTTTTTTTAAACAAATTCAAATTTTTCTCTCTTTTTTTCTTTTTTCAGTAACCAAATGGGTGAAAGTCATCACTGCTAAATTCTTTGAAGGAATAGCAATTTCTTACACAGTAACTCAGATTAATTTCCATGTTGAAGTTTACAGATAGCCATCACTCATGAACAAGTATGGCTAAGCTTGCTTTGCAACCATGTGACTTTAGGTTCCATCCCACTGTGTGGCATCTTAGTCGTCTTCTTCTATGGCCCTAGGCTAATCAATACCTTGTGAGTGCATTTGGTAGACAGGAACTGTGTGGAGGCCCATCATATATATGACAGGTACATAAAGAAGTGCTAAGTTCTAATTGTGGAGAGTACTTGTGGTAGGGGTAGACCCAGGAAGCAGTGGGACAAAGTGGTGGGAAAAGATCTTTGAATACTGGGCCTCACTGAGGAAATGACAAGGGACCAGAAGATGTGGCGATTTGCCATACTTGATAAAACATGTCAAGCTAAGTAAAATGCCTGTCTTCCACACACACACAGTCTTGCCCTTTCAGGGGCCAGTGCTACTTAAAATGCACCCATGCCAGTGCTGCATTAATGCACCTGTGCTGGTGCTGCGTATATACACTCATTCTAGTGCTGCATTGACACAACCATGCCATCATTATCATCATCCAGTGTTTTAAATCTGGGTTTGGTCCCCATTAATGAGGGTATCCAGATCTACCTCAATGCCATTGAAACCAAGGTAGGCAGGTGCAGCCCACCTCAACTTTTCGGCTGGCTGGTTCCCATTCTCCCTTGCTATCATGAGGTGCTTTTGGAGCTGGATTTTCTATGGGAAGCATGCCCTTGCTTATCCCCAACCTCAGTTGGGGATGAGTGGTCCTGAGACCAAGGCCTCTATCACAATTTTTAAGAAATGTGGTGGAAAACTATCTCAGGAGGGCAGGCACACTACCCCCTGGGATCCCTTTTGGATGCCCAGTGGCATGTAAAAAGTACCCAGCACACTCTGTTAAGTTGTTGGCGTCCAGCCATAGAAAGAGCATCCAGCCATAGAAACCATGCCACAACAGACAGTTGGAAATCTGAACAGCTCCCTCCAAGCCAGCTCCATGTCAAAGAAAAATGGAGATGATATTTTTCAACTATATATATATATATATATATATAT
>NC_068982.1:127713032-127717698 GCF_001194135.2 Octopus bimaculoides
GTACGTTTTTTATATATATATATATATATATATATATATATATTAAAACGTAAAAAGAAAACAAAACACAAAGGATAAAGAAAGTTCCCTCAATGATCAGAATATCTTGGATGTGACAGGTGGAAGAAGAGAGAGCTAAAACATCAGGCTGGAGCAATGTGAAATTGAATGCTTTGCCCAGACACCTTACACTACTCGGCCCAGGAATTGAGCCTTCTGATCATAAACCAAACATCCTGACTGCTAGGTCATGTGCCTTCACAAGATCAGCTTTCAACATTGTTGTTTATAATTCAGAAGATTGCTTAAGTGATGAAATATTAATTTGCAAACCGATACTGCACTGAAGTGGTTTCCTACCTACACAACGTTCTGCTCCTGATGTAAGGTGTCTAATGGTTACACTGGGAGGCTTTCTTCAGTTTCCATAGCACACTTTAGTTACTATATAATGGGATACACTAATAATAGTGGTGGTGGTGGTGGTCATGGTGGTCATAGTGGTCATAGTGGTGGCTGTGATGGTGGTGATAGTGGAGGTGCTGGCAGAGCTTATGATGACAGTGGTGGTGGTGGTGGTGGTACAAGTAGCAGTGGTGGCAAGCTGATGGGTGGCATTGGTGATGTTTATCAGGACGCATATGTTATAAGAACTTTCTCCACATTTTAATAGGATACAACAATATAACTCCTTGCATATAAATTGGATGCATCTATCTTCTGTAGTATCAGAGCACACCTTCTATCATGAATTATATTGAGGCATTGCCAGCTTTCTTTTCTCTTTATCTTATCTTGTACAACTGGCTTTTTGATTGGGTCAACTTTTTGAATATAGATTCTTTTTGTTTATGTTCCATTTATGTTAGAATCAACTCTATTTTTCACATAAAAAGAGTCTGACCTTCTTTAATATATGTATATGAGGTGGATATAAAGAAATTCAATAGCATATAATCAATGAAACTTGTAAATAGATGTAAGGTGTAGTGGTATTTGTAGAAGGATGAGAAATCACTCACACGCGTCACGTATTCAAAACACACTGGCAATGCTAGATTATCTACAAACTCCAGTCATACTTTTTAACCAAAGCATCATCAAAAACTGGGAACAGATTCTTCTATTACTCAAATGATTTCTATTAAATGCCAAAGTTCTGATTAATTGTTATCAGAAACAAAATTCGTTAATGATCTAATTCTTTCTTTCATTTTTTCTTATACATTTTTCTCTTTTTTGTTTTTTGGCTTCTTTATTTTAAAGAATTTTCTTGTTTCAGAAAACAAAGACATCTCTTTTTTTAACAATAACCATAGGCACAGGCGTGGCTGTGAGGTAAGAGGTTTGCTTCACAACCACATAGTTTCAGGTTCAGTCCCATTGCATGGCACCTTGAGCAAGTGTCTTCACTTATAGCCTCAGGATTACCAAGGCATTGCAAGTGGATTTGGTAAATGTAGATTTGGTAAATAAGGACTGAAAGAAGCCTGTCATGTATGTGTGTGTGTGTGTGTGTCTGAGTTTGTCACCACCACCACTTGACAACCGGTGTTGGTGTGTTTATGTCCTCATAGCTTAAGAGACTGATGGAATAAGTACCAAGTTTTAAAAAGAAAAATGTATTGGGGTCGAGTCATTTGACTATAAATTCTTCAACGCAGTGCCCCAGCATGGCCACAGTCTAATGACCGAAATAAGTGAAAGATAGAAGATAAAAAGACAAAAGACATAACCATATCAAAATCATAACAGCTGCTTCTCGTGTTACTGTTTTTTGGGGAGGGAGATGGGAATTATTAGTTTGTCATAAATGTATGTTTCTGTCTGTGACCATTCCAAGTCTTCTTAGATTGCTGACTAATGTAATTGGTGTTCACCTTGCGTTGCCCCATTCACCATTACTCAAACTGAGTTATGGCACAGAAATAGTTATTCAAACACTCAAATACTTCAGAATTCAATTTGGAGTCGTACTGGTCTTGCAACAAGCAGTGTGTTGAAACTGAAGTAATTACATTGTGAAAGAGTTATTTAATAACACATAAAACTGCTAAATTCACTTAAGATAGCCATCTATGTATCATACTTAAGGTATATACATCATTGATAGGCAAGCTACAGCAGTTTTCAGCCAAGAAGAAATCTCTTGTAGATGTATTGTGTTAAAAGCATAGTGGTAAGAGAGCTGAACAGCAGAAGGTCTTCAGAGAAGAAACACTGAGGGTTTTGTTACTTATATATGTGTGTGTGTGTGTGTGTGTGTGTGTGTGTGTGTGTGTGTGTGTGTGTGTGTGTGTGTGTGTGTGTGTGTGTGTGTGTGTGTGTGTGTATGTTTATGTGTCTGTTTTTGTCCCAACATCGCTTGACAACCGATGCTGGTGTGTTCATGTGCCCGTAACTTAGAGGTTCGGCCTAAGAGACCGATATAATAAGTACTAGGCTTATAAAGAAAAAGTCCTGGGGTTGATTTGTTTGACTAAAGGCGGTGCTCCAGCATGGCCGCAGTCAAATGACTGAAACGAATAAAAGAATAAAAGAATGATATATACATATATATATATTACATCCATCTTCACAGCATTGCCATAATGTGGTAGTGGTGTTAGTAAGCAAGCTACTTCATGAACCTTGGTTCTTTTCCCTAAAACTATATATATATATTTTATACAGTGAATCTTAATTTAATTTTAATTTTTAATAAATTGAATTTAATTGAGTTTTTACCTGTAAATTTGAATTTTTATCCCTAATATTATTATTATAAATATATATTACATATATATAAGAGGGTTGACCACTAAGTGGACATCTATTTTGCTAGAAGAAGACCACCTATGGTCAGACCATAGGTGGTCTTCTGCTAGCAAAATGGATGTCCACTTAGTAGTCAACCCTCTTATATATATGTAATATAATTTTTCTGAATCTTCAGATGTTTCAATTTGCTAGACCACTGGTTTTAAATTGATATTACTCAAATTAATATTCAATTTTTCACCCCTATTATTTAAATATATAAATATATATATATATGTATGTATATATTATTTATGTATGTATGTATGTATATGTATGTGTGTGTGTGTATGTGCATGCATGCATGCATGTGTATGTGTGTGTGTGTGTGTAGATATACATTAGAGTCAATAAGAAATTTTATCTCAGATGAAAACTACAGTACCTTGCCTATCAATGGTGTGTATGCATTTAATATGATACATATGTGCTTATTTTAATTTAATGCTGCTCCAAGTTTTTACTTTGAATTTATTTATTTTACGAGTTGTCAACTTTCTGTTGCACACTGTGACCTGGTCACTCCCATAGTTTCACTACTTAATGAAACTATGTCAGTGACCTGGTCATAGTTGTGTGACAAAGTCAGCGATCAGATTACAGTTGTGGAACCTTTTTGATACCAACCAACCTAAGACTGACCCTGGTTCAATGATACAAACTCCTTGCTTTTAAGTGATGTAAATTAAAGCCTTCAGTCAAAATTTCATGTGTATTTACTCCATCACAACCACTGCCTCTACTAACAACACCACCACATTATGGCCATGATGTGAAGATGGAGGTAGTGGTGATGGTGTTGGTGGCAATGGCAGTGGAGTAGTAGTAGTAGTAGTTCTCTACTACTATTACTACTACTACTAATTCCAAACACCGGCTTAATAACGGCAAATTATTTTACTAAATTCTTCCCTATTTTCAAAAGAAAATAAAACAAAGCCAGTATGTTTCAACAGAAATACAGTAACAAAAGGGTTACAGGAAATTTAATAGTTTTGTAAGTCATTAAATGGCTAGAATGGCTCTTCCATGAGCTCATTATTTAGGATCCACTTACAAGTGTTGCAATTTGTGAATGAGAATATATAAGATGCTGCATAATGTTTTGTTTAAAGATTCATGATTTCAAACAGAGGTTTATCCACTGTATCAGCATTTTAGCTGTGGCTGTTAAAACAGATAAATGTGTTAAGAGCTTCATTTAATATGTCTTTGTTCAGCCAATGTCAGATTTATATAAGGTATAAGTACAGAGAATTATTTGAGATTAATGGAAAATTAAAAGGATCAACAAGAATTAGGAAATTTGGAATAAGAGGAAATTGATGAAAATTATTTGGAGACAATGCAAAATATTCTTAAATAATTTTAGATTTCTTAGCAAAACTGGTGTTTGAAATAACAGAAAATAGAATAGCAATATTTTTTTGTTAGCACAAGGTCATAAATCTTCAAATGGAAGTGTCCTATAAATACATGCCTGTACTTATTTCATCAACTCCCAAACGAATAAAAAAATGAACTCAACCTTTATAAGATTTGAAGTCATGATATCATCATCATCATCATCATCGTTTAACGTCCGCCTTCCATGCTAGCATGGGTTGGACGATTTGACTGAGGACTGGTGAAACCGGATGGCAACACCAGGCTCCAATCTAATTTGACAGAGTTTCTACAGCTGGATGCCCTTCCTAACGCCAACCACTCAGAGAGTGTAGTGGGTGCTTTTACGTGTCACCGGCACGAAAACGGCCACGCTCGAAATGGTGTCTTTTATGTGCCACCCGCACAAGAGCCAGTCCAGGGGCACTGGCAACGAACCGGCTCATATACACAAAGAATAATTTAAACAGCGTGTTGGTGT
>NC_068982.1:127718909-127722148 GCF_001194135.2 Octopus bimaculoides
CAACGATCCCGCTCAAAACATTTCATGTGTCACCCGCACAAGAGCCAGTCCAGGGTCACTGGCAACGATCTCGCTCGAAAGATTTCATGTGTTGCCCGCACATGAGCCAGTCCAGGGGCACCGGCAACGATCCCGCTCGAAAAACCTCATGTGTCACCCGCACAAGAGCCGGCCCAGGAGCGTCGCCTGCACATGAGCCAGTCCAGGGGCACTGGCAACGAACCGGCTCATATACACAAAGAATAATTTAAACAGCGTGTTGGTGTATCTTAGACAATATGGTTAGAGGGTAATAAGATAACCGGTTAATACTGTCTGTAAAAGTCAGGAAGGTAAAGGAGGAGAGTGAAAATAAATTAGACTAAATTAAAATAAAATAAACAAGATAAATAAAATAAAGTAAAAAAGAATAGAGTACAAAGAGGTTTAATTTTCGTGATAGATTTAGGGATATGAAAGTGTAAAGAATTTAGTTTGATGCTCTATTATCTTTACCATTCCATTACTTTAAGTAATAAAATACTATTAGTAAATGATAATTACTTTGACGTTTGGTAATAACAACAGAAGCATTGAACTGATAAATAAGATTATTCTGGTGAAAATAAGATAAATTAGAAAATGTATAAGTTGAAAGATGTTTTAACTCTCTAATTGGACATATCAATAGAGAGGAAAAGTGGTATTTCTCTAGGAGATATGTAATGTTTTCATCTTGCTGCTCTTAAACACAACAAAGTCACTAGGGCTCAAAATGTAACTAAAGTAATTTATAAAGCAAGCTAATAAAAATACTTTAAAAGAACTTAAAATCTAGAGTAGGAATCAGTCTCTAGTATACAGAGATTGAGTGACATAAAATCACTGATAAACATATTCCAGCCTCAGGCCTACAGATGCACTGTCTCCTTTGTCTATTTCTTTTCAGTGCTACTATAATGGCGTCTGCTCCTCAGAGCCTGCTGAATTCATGCAACCTTCATTCAAGTATTCCCAACCCAGCCCCTCCTCCTTTCATCAATTTTGTTGCAACCAAACCACAAGATCTACTTCAGACCACTAAACCTTGTCTTTTCTTCCTAAAGTGTCAGCTTTCTTAACTCCTTCCATACTTATGTCTTTTCTCAGAGTGAGGACTTACAATGGTTCAAAAAGAACATTACAGTCTTAGAGGGCCTACAAAGGCCATGGTTACTACCCCAGCGTCCAGACCTAACAAGTATAAATAAAAAACAGAACAGTATACTGAATACTGGAAGTTACTGAGACAATAAAATAATTCTTTCTCAACTTGGAACAAAGCTTATAATTTTCAGGGAAGGTGGAAACCAGTTGATTATGTCAACCCCAGTATTTAACAGGTAATTTATTTGGTCAACCCAGAAAGGATGGATGGCAAAATTGACCTTGGTGGGATTTAAGCTCAGAACATGAACAGCCAAGTAATTTGCCCGATGTGTTAAAGAATCTGCCAGCTCACCACATTGAAGCAATAAAATAATGATTTACGTTTATTATACACTTCAAGTTTCAATTAAGCTAAGCTCAACTTCAGTACCCATCAGCCTGGGATCAGTAAAATAAGAACCAGTAATATAATGAGGTTAACTCAATCAACTAGAAATACTTCACCTTACAAAACACTGACCAAACCAAACTATAAAATTACACCATTGCATGTACACTTAGTCTAATGAGGTAGGAAATAATATTCTAGAAAAGTTTGTTTTTACTTTCCTCAAACTAGTATAAAAGCTGACGTACATTTCTCACTTCTTTTTTTTTTTTTTCAGATTTATTTCTTTTTCTGTTCTTGGCCCATTGCTTTAACAATAAGTGTAGTTCTTTATTATTCTTTCTTTAGACAAAATGACATGCTTCCTTAAGTGCAGAGTCCAAATTGCCTTTATGTGACAGCTGGGATTTTAGCTAGTAATTTGAAAGCATTAAATGAACCAGGTTGTTACTCTGACTCACAACTCTCTCTCTCTCTCTCTCTCTCTCTCTCTCTCTCTCTCTCTCTCTCTCTCCCTCTCTCTCTCTCTCCCTCTATCTATCTATCTTTCTCTCTCTCTCTCTCTCATTCTCTCTCACTCTCTCTTATTCTTTTTCTCTTTCTTTCTCTTTTTCTGTCTTTCTCTTTCTATATTCTCTCTTTTTCTTTCTCTTTACATTCTATCTTTCTCTTCTCTCCAGTTCCTCTCTCTCTTTCTTTCACTCCATCCCTCCATACTTTCTTATTTTCTCTCTCTCTCTCTCTCTCTCTCTCCTAGTTTTCTATCTTTCTCTTTCTATCTTCTCTGTTTTTCTGTAGTCTCTTTCTTTCTCTTCTCCCCACTTTTCTCTATTCCTCGTCTATATTCCCTCTCTCTCTCTCTTTCTCTCTCTCTCTCTCTCTCCCTCTCTCTCTCTCATTTTTTCTTTCTTGTGTATACAAATACTTTGTATTTAGAAAATTCAAGGTTAGATGTTATCTATGCTTAATGTACTGAATAGTCTAATTTTTTTATGAGTTTTCAATGAAGACTACTATAAGTAAAGACACTGAACAGCCACAACAGAAGCAGCAACACTATCAGCAAGCTGACCAAAACCTTTTCCACCACTGTGTACTTTCATAAATAACTATCACAGAGTTTATTTACTGTAAGTTGAAGAACTTCAGATTAACTGATGTTAGTTATGCAAATAACAAACAGAGAAACTTTTCAAGAGGTTCCATGTATAATTTCTGTAAACTGAAAATTTTCACTTTACTATATAAGGAGTGGCTGTAAAGTAAGAAGCTTGCTTCCCAACCACATGGTACCAGGTTCAGTCCTGATGTGTGGCTACTTGTGCAAGTGTCTTCTACTGTAGCTACAAGCCAATCAAAGCCTTGTGAGTGGATTTGGTAGACAGAAACAGAAAGAAGTCCGTCCATATATTATATATATATATATATATATATATAATACAAAGAATATACTAGCAGAAACACCCGGCGTTGCCCGGGTTAAAGAGAATAATGAAATCTAAAAACGCTGTCTAGACTACGCAACCCTCAACTGTTAGTAGCTACGATACCATATTTCTACATTAATAACTCTCCAATCCATGCCAGCATGGAACATGGATATTAAGTGGAATGCTAGAAGAAAGTTTTCAACTCATATGTATATAAAGTAAATACACGTAATTCAGAAACACGTTTTGTGTATTTTATTTCGTAACCAAACAAACAGGTACAGATTATAAAT
>NC_068982.1:127723529-127723973 GCF_001194135.2 Octopus bimaculoides
CACACACACATACAGACAGACAGACAGACAGACACACATTCTCATTTTTATATATATAGATATATATATAAACAAATAGTAAAGGAGTATATGCATATATACGTACAGGTATGTGCGTACCGACATCCACCTGTATGTATAGGTGCATATCTGGGTACAGGACATTGCAAACAAAACTTATTGACCGGAAGCATGTGACCATGCCGGTGTAAGGGGAAGAGAGAGAGAGTGGTAGAGGGAGAAACAAAGGGAGGAAGTAGAAGAATAGGTGAGCAACGAGAGGAAAAGAGAAAGAGAGGAAGTACACTCCTTTACTATTTGTTTTTACATGACTGAACGCAGCGTCTCCAATTCGTAAGTAGTTTTCGTAAACTTATATTTTCCGACGCTACTCTATCTCTTTCTCTTCCTCTATCATTTTTCCCCCTCTCGTTCTTCCTCTTT
>NC_068982.1:127724319-127732137 GCF_001194135.2 Octopus bimaculoides
AATTTTCTCGTCTGGCCGTAAAGCCTTTTCTGTTTGTTTTCCTGTCTTGTTTTTTGTCCGCCACTACATTTCTCCATGGCAAGATTTAATTTGTGTATGCAAATTTAATTTGCGGTCCATGGGAAGAGCCGTTTTAACGATGCGTCCTGCCCAGCTCTTCGAAACGCCGGTGTTAAAACGGGGGTAGCTGATGAAGTAGAATGTTCTCTATGTGGCATGTGTGTTTTCTCGTCTACGTTTTGTTTGCAATGTCCTGTACCCAGATATGCACCTATACATACAGGTGGATGTCGGTACGCACATACCTGTACGTATATATGCATATACTCCTTTACTATTTGCTTTTACATGACTGAACGCAGTGTCTCCAATTTGTAAGTAGTTTTTGTATATATATATATATATATATATATATATATAGGGAGAATTCACAAAAAAACAACAAACAAAGACAAGTGGTGTAGAAAACAAACAGATGTATTAGTATAATGCTTGGGAATTGAAAAAGTCTTTAACGCTCCTCCACAGAAAGGAACACAGAAAGAAAGAAGGAGAGAAAAAAAATGTGTGTAGTGGTTAGCGATCTATCATGGTGAATGATATATATATATATATATATGCACACACACACACACACACACATATATATATATATATATGTGTGTGTGTGTGTGTATGTATGTATGTATATATATATATATATTTGTGTGTATGTCTATCTGTCCCGCCACCATTGTTTGACAACCAATGTTGGTGTGTTTACATCCCTTTAACTTAGCAGTTTGGGGCAAAAGAGACCGATAGAATAAGTAATAGGCTTACAAAGAATAAGTCCTGAGATCAATTGGTTCGACTAAAGGTGGTGCTCCAGCATGGCCGCAGTCAAATGACTGAAACCAGTAAAAGAATAAAAGAATATATGTCCTGGGTATGACTTCAAATTTCATCTGGTAGCAGGACCCAGGATCAGGAATTTCAGAGCTTTGAGGAGTGTGGAACCAGCTCTTAGCTAGTTTTGTTTTCAGGTCTGCTCTGACCCAGAGCAATAGCACCTGTCAAGATCCAAGCTATGGTTTCAAAAGCACATAACCACCTGAGCCAGGGTAAGTAGAAATCATAGGTTGCAGCATAGTAGTTCTGAACTAGTTTGACAAATGAACTTATTGAATAAAACTGGCACTCCGTCGGTTACAACATCAAAGGTTCCAGTTGATCTGATAAACAGAACAGCCTACTCATGAAATTATCATGCATATGGCTGAGCACGCCATAGACATGTGTGCCCTTAATATAGCCCCCAGGGAGATTTAGTATGACACAAGATGTGACAAGGCTGGCCCTTTGAAATACCGGTACTAGTCATTTTTGCCAGCTGAGTGGACTGGAGCAGTGTGAAATAAAGTGTCTTGCTCAGGACATAATGCACCACTGGGAATTGAACTCACAACTTTACAATTGTGAACCAAATTACCCTAACCACTAAGACACACACCTTCACACTTATTGAATAAATGGTGAATATCACTAGATACTGAACAGATTAACAAACATCAAACTGTCAGTGGCCAGTATCTATCAGTTCAATAAGTTAGCTAGTGCTAAGATCTGTAGTCATGGTGTGCGCAGGTGAGATATTTCAAATTGTGAAAGACCAATGTGATAAAAACTCTAATTAGACATTCAGGCCATATTGTTCAAAAAGGACATCTGATGTGGTATAGTTGCAATGGTCCAAGCAAGTCAATTGACAGGATGATGATACTGCATATACATATACATATACAAATTCTGCTGAGGTTGACTTTCATCCTTTCAGGGACAATAAAATAAGTGCCAATTGAGTACTGGGATTGATGTAATTGACTCGCCCCCTCCCTCGTAATTTCTGGCCTTGTGCCAAAATTTGAAACCAATATTACATATACACAACCTATAAAAAATGTAAAACTCAAACAGTCATCACTCACAAATGACTATGGTTTTCTAGTATGTACCATGCTTCCGTTAAGGGTATTAGGTGCCTATGCAGTCACATGTTGGTATAGACATCCTCTCACTCCTTCTTCCTTGACCTAAGGGAAAAATTGAGGATGTAACAACAAGCGGGAAATAGGACTGCACCAATGCTCAGCTAGTTTTTATTTTCATCTGAATTGGCTAGAGTGACATGAAATGGAGTGCCCTGCTCAAGAACTCAATGTACTGCCCATTCCAAGAAGTGAATCTTATGATCATGAGCTGAACATCCTAACCAATAGGCCACATGTATCCACATGTGAGACCCTGCTGTATACTTTTCTTTCAACTATTTCAATTGTTGAACTGTGGCCATGCTGGAAGGTTTAGTCAAACAAGTTATCTCTAAGACTTATTTTTAAGTCTGGTACATTTTGAAAAAAGAAAAAAAAACTTTAATGGCTGTAGAAAGTATTCTTGTCAGTAAACTTTAGAAACATGTACTTCAATTATGATTTTGTATTATTGATACTACATCAAAGCCGACATACAAACAAACCCTATATAGGTTTCAATCACATTTTGGGACTCCATAACAAAGTACATTACACTCTTTGGGGCTTCTGTCAATCAGGGTTGATCATTTATTTAGATCTGTATCTGCAGGCCTATGCACAGTTCCTTGTGAAAGACTGGCAGTTGTCCATGCATGCAAGTGACTTCTCTCCATACTACCAACGTTGCCCAAGGAAAAGGTTGCCACTTAAGAGCCAATATAATTTGAAACCAGTATAATTTGCTGGCATTACTGTCTGACTGCAAAAGACCACAAGGAATTATGTTGAACCTCACTAACAGTTCTGCTAATCTATTATTCTGAATTGATGTTTTTTATCAACCACAAAACAATGAAAAACAAAGTCGGCTCTGGTAGGATTTGAACTCAGAGCACAGAAAGTCAAAAAAATGCTCACTAACAACTCTGTCAAATTGCCACCTTTCATTATTCTCCTATCTATTTATCAGAAGTAGAACTACTCCCAGGACATCTTACTTGGCTTATAAATCAGTTTCTCTAAATCGTTATGTAAATTGCTTGAATTTTTAGAGCCAACCAAGTCAAGAACAATGATGATAAATATATTCTTTCTTCTAATACCAAACTTTCAAGTGGGAAATGACAGACAAGATGTATCTTCTAGATAGACTAAGGTAAGTTGAGTGATTTGTTTTCTTCATTTTTGATACTTCCGTATAATCTTCCATTCTTCTATGCAGATTCTTCTTTCAGTGAAATAAAGGGTAAAGCTTATACAATCTTGTTTTATTGTCTTTCAAAAATCATGTTTCATTGTTACCAAAATAATTATTTGGTCATAATGGACAATTTATCTCGGAAAAGAAGTGATTCATAATTTAGCTGGATATTCTTTATTGGCATAAATATTTCTTTATATGGGTCATGACATCATAAACATAATCAGTATTTTATTTTATCTTCAAAATTCAGGAATGATTTACAAAATCTGTCTTGGACATTGGCCATGCTGGGGCACCACTTTGAAGGCTTTTTAATCAATCAAATTGGCCCTGCCTGGTATATATGCTCTTGGTTTCTCTTTTTTTTTATCAAACTGCTATGTTATGAGGATGTAAATAAACCAACGCAGTTGTCAAATGGTGAGGATCAGACATGCATATGCACATACACTTACATGCAGATACACACATGTATGAAGGTTGTACCAAAAGTAATGCAAAAGCAGATATTACTTTTTTTTGTTATCTGACAAAGGTCATTCAACCAGTACATATTAACAGAATGACTTTTCCTCTATATAAAATTACAACTCAGTATTGTCTCCATTACAAGTGATGCATTTATACCATTGTTAATTATTAAAAATTCAGGTGTGCACTATGCACCTACTTCTTTACAGCCACTTTAAGCCTTGTGGGTGTTATCAAATTGTTGTCTTTGTAGTCTGTCCTTCATTTGACTAAAAGCTGGAAGGAGAGCACCAGATTCAGGTTGTATGATAGCCTGTGGACTACTGACCAGTGCAATTCACCAATTGCTCGATTTATTGTTATAGATATGCGTGATCATGCATTATCTTGGTGAAAAGGAATTATTTTCAGATTCTTGCACCGTTTCTTCCTCCAGGTGGTTTTTCTATGCATTTTGAACTTTTCAGTGTACAACTCACTGTTCATTGCACAACCACATTACAAAAAATCAAGATGAATGATGCCCTTGTCATCTCAAAAAAACTGTCACCATGACTTTCTGTGCCAATCTCCTGCTCTCACACTTCTTAGGCCTTGGAGGAGAAGTATGATGCCTTTCCTGGGACTGAGCATTTGTTTCTTGATCATAAAGATATAACCATGTTTCATCCTTTGTCATGAAATCAGAAAACAAAAACATGTCTTAATTGGCTTCAAATACTCTCAACAAATAAAAGCAGACTTCCAAGTTTTTCTCCTTCAAATTAGGTGTCAACCACCAAGGTATCTATTTAGCACACACTTTTTCAATACCCAGAGTCTTTCACTATCTCTTGTAAAGCATTGTGATCACAGCCTAGTTACGCATAAATTATAACTTGTCTTTCAATGCAAATAACTTCATTCACTTGCTGGTGATTTTTCTCACTGGTTACGGTTTATGGTCACCCATTTCATGGCTTGCTTTCAATGCTGGTTTTCCCTCCTTTAAACTTCCACAAAAATCTGTACACATTGATTTTGTCAATGATGTCAATTCCCGATAACTACTTGTAGCCTTCTGTGGAAGGCTTTTGTTGGCCTGGGGATATAGTAGAAGGCATTTGCAGTGAGACAGAACCCAAAACCATGTGATTGAGAAGCAAACTTCTTAACCATGCATCCACTTCTATGCTTCTATATGCAGGCATGGTTGTGTGGTTAAGAAGTTCATATATGCACACACACACACACACACACACACACACACACACACACACACACACACACACACACACACACACATACATATAGTTTATTCGATAAGTTTTCATAATTCAATCTCAATGTTGAAGATGAAATAAAAAATAGCAATTATGTTGTGTTTGTAGCATCATGACCCATATATCTAAAGAATTCTGCCAATGATGAATGATCAGGTAAATTATGAATAACTTCTTTACCTAAATAAATGGTCTCTTCTGACTAAATAACTATTTTTGCAACTATGAAATATTATTTTAGAAAAGTAATAAAACAGATTATATAAGTTTTTGCCCTTTACTTACCTAAAAGAAAATCTTCATAGAAGGACAGTAGATTACACAGAAGTGTCGAAAATGAAGTAGATGAATCACTCAAGTTGCATTAGTCTATCTTAGTTTATTTCTGCGTTATTTCCAAGTTGAAAATTCGGTATTAGAAAGAAGACTGTATATTTATCATCTTTAGTGTTCTTTGTATTGAATGAGCTTTTTGAAACTCCTATCCTTTATAAAAGACAGCTTTCAATCTATTTTGCTTAGCAACCTAATTAATCATGCAGAACTTTGTGCAGCTACTTTCATTGTAACTCTTATAAAAGGGAGCATATGCTGTGTCACATGATATCTGCCATTTACCTTAGCCAGCATTCTTTGCTGAATTAGCATACGTCTATTTGTTATTCTCTCACTGCATATATTTTCTGGGAAATAGGAAAATATTCTATCCTCACCCTATTTTTGGCATTTACATCGAATGTTACTTGATCTAATCAGAATATAAACAGAAAAAAAAAATTAGAATTGACTTCTAAAGGATTAAAAAGAAGAAATAACAACATAAAAATCTATGGATTAAGTACAATTAAGAATGCAATTCCAAATAATCTCTTGATTACCAGAATAATAATTACTTTTTTTATTTTTTTCTGTAATTCCAAATCTGTTGAAAGAAAATGATTCATCAGCAAGAATATTTTACTCAATAAACATAAAAACTCAATGGTTTGTATGTTTTTCCTCAAACATGTCCTAAGGATTAAAAAAAAAAAAAAACCCAAAATACCCAACAACTTGTTAAACACACAAACCACATAAATTAAATTTATTGTGCATGTCACTGTGATTATCACATGGATTCCAAGAACATAGAATATTAAATCCAGTTGTTTCCAATTTAACGTGCTGATTTATCTGATATCAGAAAATCTGTTGCAAATGTTGATAACTCAAAACATTGCATATTTTAAATGTTATTTTTTTTCTTAAACTTATTGTAAATTATTAAAATCAAAAGCTAATACAAAATCTTAATTGAGTTTTGTTTTGTTATTGTCAGTTTTATCAAAGAGTTTCTTTCTTTCTTTCTTTCTTTCTTTCTTTCTTTCTTTACAAAATTATGCAAAAGATCCCAGAATTTCTTGTCATTAAAAGATCTTTTAATACTGTATAAAGAAGAGTGACTTGAATTGATAAGGTTGTTGTTGTTGGTTCTGTGGTGGTGGTGGTGGTGGTGGTGTTTAGCCTCAGATCTTTTGTGATTGAGCTGATGCATTCCAGCTATGACCATCCCATCTAATTATCAAACATAGAATATCTAAGGCCACATTATCAAATGCGTCTTTCATATTTTTAGCATGCTAGACTACGACTTGTGGGAGATGTAGCTTTTGCTTTTTCTAGCCCATCCATTACAAGGTCCAGTCCTTGTTGAAGTTTGTTGGCTCATGTGCCTCAATAATCCTGAGAGATAAGCCAAATAAGCGGGTGAGATGGGTGAGATTGGGAGCCAGTCTGGCTATAACAGCTGCTGCTTCTCAGCCCTCACTATTGGTTGTGGACATTACAGTACAAAATTTGATTCTTTGATTCTCACAAGCTTATTGAGCTTGGTGTCGGGATGAATCCATACATGCTAGTTTTTTCTTTTGACATTTGTCTGAATAAATCAGTAAAGATAATATTCCTTCAGCTGGTGCTGTAGTAGCTGTTTGGGGCGTTTGGAAGTGATTGTCCATGTAATGGCAAAACTGTTAGGGTATCCCAGTTTACTAAAATTCAGTATCTAGTTTTCTTCTCTTTAATCTTATTTGATGTGAATTCTTAAAAGCATTGGAAATTAGATAAAATTTAAGTTTATATCACAATTACTGTTCAGCTCACCAACAAGCACCTTTCCCTGGAAAAAAAAAAACATGCTGAAAAGAAAGGAATAAATACAGGTAATACAGAGGGGAGAGAGACCAGTTTAGCCTTGTGAAGGGCAACTACTTTTGCCTTGGCAATAGGATAAAATGCACCCAGTCTACACCATAGAGTAGCTGATAATGGAAAGGGTGTCCAACTGTGGAAACTACACCAAAATAACAACATATGCAACAGTAGAGTTAATCAGTTTTCTCTGATGTTGTGTTTACCAGATGATGAAGAACTGCAGCAAGGGATAGGGTGAGTGTGTTAGATCTATCATACCCATGCTAGTGTGAACAAATAGACATAAATTGATGGTGATGTACTTGTTAGTAAAATTTATTTCTTTGTTAGTTAGCTATAGTTTTTCTATAGGTTTCATTATATTTCTCAAATGAATTGCAGGAGCAGTGAAAAAGTATATAGTTGTGCAGACAATTACTACTACATTAAGGAAATGTTCAAATGTATCCAAAAAATCTTTCTTGCTAAACTAGTATGAATAAATTAATGTAAAACTATAAAGAGAAAAAGATAATAGACATATTTGCTTTCTAATACAAGGAAGTAAACTAAACTTCTTCACAGACAGACACACAAACATACACACACACACACACACACACACACACACACACACACACACACATATATATATATCATCATCATCATCGTTTTAACGTCCGCTTTCCATATATAT
>NC_068982.1:127732231-127739226 GCF_001194135.2 Octopus bimaculoides
ATATATATATATATATATATATATATATACATATATACAACAGGCTTCTTTCAGTTTCCGTCTACCAAATCCACTCACAAGGCTTTGGTTGGCCCGAGGCTATAGTAGAAGACACTTGCCCAAAGTGACACCCGAAAACATGTGGTTCGTAAGCAAGCTACTTACTACACACCCACTTCTACACCTGTATAAAAAAATGCTGATTACTATATAGATGGAGTTTCTGTAAAGTGTTATTACTAAATAGTTTAAAATAAACTATAAGAAACTTGGGTAACATTTCTGAAATCATTACCTAGGTTAGCTCCTTTAATGTTGAGACTCAATGACTTGAAGCCATATAACAAAATTGGTTGACTGTTACTTGCAAAATATTTTCCATTCACCTTCAAGTCTCCAACGGCGGCAGCAGCAGCGGTGGTGATGATGATGATGATGATGATGAAGAAGAAGAATCTAAAGTGAGGTTCAAATAGATAGTGTATGTGTTTATTAGCAAAAGATGACCATCCCTAAATATAACAGTATATCATTTTATTTAATAATAAATTCATTTATTGCTGAATGGGTTCTTTTTTTGATGACCTTAAGCACTTGAAGTGTCAGCTTTTTTGCTCAGTCAATTGAAGAGACAGAAGTGCTGTAACTTGAAAACATTAGCTTGTTAGACTCAGTACAAGTGCATTAACAATAGATAATTAGACATTTCGTCCAATTTTAGTAATTTGGTAGTTATAGAATTTAATACTTAAAATTAAATTATGTCAAGGCCTGGTTGTGTGACTAAGAAGCTTGCTTTGAATCATGTGATTTCAGGTTCAATTCCACTGTGTGGCATTTTGGGCAAGTAACTTCTACTCAAACCCCAGGTTAACCAAGGCCTTGTGAGTGTGTGTGTGTGTGTGTGTGTGTCCCCTTGTCTTGACATTGCATGATGGTTGTAAATGAGCATCATTCATTTCCAGTCTTCTGTGGAAACATGTCAGGCCATGGGGAAATATCATCATGTCTGGAAAGGGGTGAGTGTTGGCAACAGGAAGGGAATCTGGCTCTGGCCTACAGAAGCATCGAAATGTGGACATTAAAATGATTATGCTTATGTTGTGGTGATGTTTTGGCAGAATAATTAGTTCATCAGACAAAATACTTGGCTATGTTTAGTTATGGACTTCTGTGTCATGAGTTCATATTTCATCTAGGTCAGTTTCACCTTCTATTCTTCTGGAATTGATAAGATAAAGTAAAAGTCGAGTATTTAGGTAAATTATGTTTCTCTAAAGTGTCCAAGACACAAATGAAACAAGAGTACTCAGAGAGCGCAAATCTCCACCAAGGCAACACCAATGTCCTCTCAACGATTAGCCAGAGATGATTTTTAAAATTAGAATATCTGAAAATAAATTCGATTGCTCTCACAAATGAGAATACTAAAAATGAACCTGACTGCTCTTAAAAATGAAGTAAAAAAAACAGGAAAAATAATCCAGAATCTTGTCTGGGACCGAATCGATTCCAAAATCTAATCAGTTTGTGCCAGTCACAAGGCCAACTGTCCCTGAAAGTTTCATCCGAATCCATTCAGTGGTTCTTGAGATATTTTGTCCATGGACAAACAAATAAACAAGACTGAAAACAATACCTCCGCCTTTGCTAAAGCAGAGGTAATTAAATTATTACTGAAGACAAGACAAATTGATAATTTCACTTAACTCTGGATGGATGAAAAGCAAATCATATCTTGTAGAATTTTAAATCAGAAATAAGAAGTTAAGTTGATCATTTAGAATATAGAGCTCCTTACCATTTATACCACCTTCAAAAATTTTGCAGTATACATTATAAGAGATGATAATGTACAAGTATACAACTCAAATAACTAGTTTATGGCTTTTTAAAGACACAAACTTTTATCAATTTTTGCCATTATAATGTATTCAATACAATTAATTTCTGATTCAATTACAATATAAAAGTTAAAGAATCATGTTTCAATTGTTTTAAAAAGAAACTTTACTATTGTCATCTATATTAACTGATAAAAAATTCATTAGGAATGTTACTAAGAGAAATCTTTTCATACTGAAAACTGTTTTATGCGCTGGCACTATGTCAAAAGCACCCATGTTAGCACCATGTAGAAAGCCACTATGCCAGTGTCACAAAAAAAGTACAAAGTACACTTTGTAAAGTGGTTGGCATTAAGGAGGGGCATTCAGCCATAGAAACTATGCCAAAACAGACAACTAGAGCCAGGTGCAGTCCTCTGGTTTGCCAGTTCCTGTCAAACCATCCAACTCATATCAGTATGGAAAACATACGTTAAATGATGATGATGATGATGATGATGATGATGATGATGATGATGATGACGACGACGATGACGTTTGAAATCTATTTCTTTTACCTAGTAAAATGACAATAATACTTCATGCTGACATTTTCCTGAACAATAGGAAAACTTATTTGAAAACCTCTTCAGCAGCACTTTCTGTCCTTGTGTGTGCTCCTGCTCTGCTTAGTCCATTCTGTTCTTCCATGATGTCTATAGAAGAACAGAATGGATTAAGAGGACTAAGGTCACAGATGTGTTATTTGAAAATGTTATCCAAGAAATCAGCAATTAACATTTTTAGAAAACCTCCTTAACCATTTCGATGCTAACCTGTTTGAGATTGTTGCTGGTTCTATGATTCAAACTCACCTATTTAAAGCGATGTAAATCAAAACTTTCCAACAAATTTTCATATTAAATTACGTTCCAATCCTCATCTTCAAAATGACAGTCATTTTACAAAATTCTTCCTTATTTTCAAAAGTAATTGAAACAAAGGCTGTGTACTTCAATGGAAATATTGTAATGAAAGGGTTAAAAATGATTTCTTATACAGGCACATTTGGATCATTAAAGATAGTGAAATAAGCAGAGCAAAAGGGCTGTGATTAACCTACAGAAGATCAATTTAAGCATCAGCGGCATTTATCTCACAAGTCTGAGAAAGCCTGCAAAGTCTATATGCATTAATTCACTTTCTTGAACTAAGTAATTAAAGAAAATTATAAGGAGTTAATAGAAATTTTTAAAAGATTTGGCTCCAAGGGAAGTTAACTTCTAGAATATTATAAAAAGAGAAGACTGCATGAACAGCAATTTAGTTTTGTGACACTCCAGTAATCTGACAATGTAAAAATAAATGGATAATAATAATAATAATAATAATAATAATAATAATAATAATAATAATAATAATAATAATAACTCTTCTCAATATTCATTAATGAAAAATTGCTATCAGTTCATTCAAATAGTTTTTAGTGATTAAAAATAAATTTTACAAATTGCAAAACTTCTTATATTTTCATATTTTTAATTTTTCTGAAAATAATGGAGTGCAAATATTTTTTTCTTTTTGTTAGTTTAGTCTTTGTTATATTTCTGATTGCTTCTTATCAAGAATTCACCAATAAGAAAAGAAAATTATCTGAGAATAATTGAAATATAATTACTTCCTAAAATTGTTTTTAGAAATTCAATGCCACACATTTGTATATGTTAATTTGCTTTCACACAATATTATTTCATGAAAACTGCTAATGTGACACCAACATTTTATAATCGCTGTTACTTTGATAAAAAATTTTTTTAAATAAATGCAAAAGCCATTCCAGAACTATATGATTTCCTACGATGAATGTGTTCATCCAATACCAGCATTCTTATGAGCACTACAAAAACCATAACCACTATAGAATGCAAAATAGCAGGATTGCTAGATTGTGAATGACAGTAGAACAAGAAATCAAAATGAGATATTTGACCTGCTCTGTGTAATGTCAAATAGTAGTGCAGAACAATTAGAAAATACTTGGAAGAAAAACAAAAAGAAAAAAAATAGTATTCTGATCATGTGACATACTTGAATTTTGAGCAATTTACTTTTTCTTCAAGATCTTCAAGATCCTTTAAGAAGTTGCGAAAGAAAGAATTTTTTTTAAATCTTGATTGTAATGAGAGAACTTCTATATTGATTTTCTTGTTGTTGTTGTTTAGCCACAAGTCAACTTAGATTGAGCAAACCTTTGATGAAAACATACCAACCACGACCATCTAGTCACTTTTGAAAGCATGTCTCACTCTACATTATCTAATGGGTCCCTTGCTTTTTTAAAGACATTAGTGTAAATTTAAGAGAGATTTGGCATTTTATTTCTAAGAAAGAGAGTCATCATTTAGATGCTGTCTCATTGCCACATTGTACAGTGGTCAATTATTTAAAAATAAGGCTATACTGATGGCTAAATGTTAATACTTCGGCTTATTTTATCACAATTCAAATTATAAGACTAGGTAATTTTTTAATTAGTCTAATGCAACTGACAGTCAACAACACCATAAAAATTTATGTCACTCAATAAAGGACATTTTAAAATACATAATTTTTGTTTAAACAAAATGAAATGGGTGTGTTAAAGATCATGAAGAATAAAACTATACAGCACTAACACTTGGTTGGGTACCTAAAGTTTCTCGAAACTGAATCACATCTATTAATTAATTCCAATTTTTCTTACTGTATAATTAGGCAATTTACTCAACTTTCCAGATTTCCTTCATGGAATTCTCACATCACCACAAGTGGTTCCTTTTGTGGTTGCAACTATTACTAGGTGGATTATCTGTTCCTCATATTATTTGGTAGGATTAGAAATTTGAATTTGAAATTAAGGTATTATAAATAAAAAGATACATAGAATTCACACATTCCAATAAATTTTCTAACATTTAAATCAGGAGATTATGATGGCCATGACAGTTCTTGGATATTTTTGCCTTTGATGAATTCTTGAATTATTCTTGTGACATACACTGGGTCCTGGTCATGCTGAAAAATCCACAAGCAGCAAACTAATTTTGGCATGTAGAAATATACAGTCTTCTCTAAAATCTTCACATAGGTTGTAATGTTTATAATACTGTTGATCTTATATATGATTCTAACCCTTTTCCCAGATATGCAGCCCCAAAGCATGCTTAATTATTCATATACCCAGGGTAAAATTAATTTCCTGTACCACATTGGATGTATACCCTCCCATTAGAGCCAAACAAATTAAACTTCAACCCAGCCATTCTCAAGATTTTTGACCAGGTTGGTGACGTTCAATTCTTCAATGAAATGAATGCAGGCATATCAGTTTTTCAGAGAAATGTGCTTCCTTTCTTACATGCTACATATTTGACAAGTTCAAATGGCTTTATCAATTCTTGATTATTGGTGACACCAGTTAGCATCTACTACTTTTGCCAAATGTCATTCAAAATGTTAACAACAGTCATTTTAGTTGTCCTTCATTGACAAACAGTAAATCTATTGGTCCATCCTTTCAATGGATTTTTCTTGGCTGCCCTAATCAATGACAAACAGAAAAGTCACTAGTCTAATGAAATTAGAGGTTATTCTGATAATGTCCAGAAATATGTCAAACAGAAGTAACTGAAAATCTAATTTCAATAGCTAACAATTGGAAAATGTAAAAGAGGGGACAGAAAGTGCTATAATTTCAGTAAAGAAAGACAACATTGAAAACGAAAAGTACATGCGGAGCACACAGAATAAAACACAAAAAGATAAAAAAATGAACCATAAAAGAGCCATCGAGAGGAAAGAGTGTATAGGCATGTCAAGAGTAATGTTGGGAAATTTCAAAAAGTATGGAATTTTTTAAAGAATACGGTGTCCTAACAGCTGACACAGGTAATTTATTTCATGCTTTGATAATTCTGAGAGACAAAAATGTTTCCAAAAGTTATGAATAACTTTGTTTTATTTTATTATCTAGTTTTTGGTGATAAAGATATTGAGTTCAAAATGGTGGTCTAAGTTGTTGTTGGAAAGATGGTAGATAATTTTGTGAGTCTCTACCAAGTCAGCAGCTAGATGTCAAAATATTAGTTGTCAATGCTTATAGCAGCAAAACTTTCAAGTTATGGTGAGAAAATGGAGAGTATATTTGTATTATTGCATGTCTTTAGACTGCTTCTGTAGACCAATATTCTAGACAAGATGGACGTTCCTGACTGGAGAGGCAAATTGTAAATGTCTAACCTGTGACTGACTAACAAAGGTCTTATTATATGATAGCTTGCATCATAAGTTAAAGAAATTTAATCATCAGGATACACATCTTTAAACTAAATGACACCACTTTTTTTCTATTTTCACCTTTTGACTTATTTCTTTTCTACTCTAGACACAAGGCCCGAAATTTCTAAGGAGGGGACTAGTTGATTAGATCAACCCCAGTACACAACTGGTACTTAATTTATCAATTCCAAAAGGATGAAAGGCAAAGTCAACCTCATCATCATCATCATCATGTATGTATATATGTATGTGTATATATGTATGTGTATATATATCTATATCTATCTATCTATTTATCTAGCTATATATATACATATATATATATATATATATATATATATATATATATATATATATATATATATATATATATATATATATATATATATATATATATATATACATATATCATCATCATCATCATCATCATCGTTTAACATCCGCTTTCCATACTAGCATGGGTTGGACATATATATATATATATAAATATATATATATATGATGGACCCTCTCGTCGCTAGACGATTTATAAGGGTTTGATAATTTCTTACTGAACATGGATGATTTGTTTATAGTGATCAAATGCTTCCCTCCACCAGGTCAACATTACCTGTACAGGTGTAACAGGTGCTACATGTCAGATGTTGAAATGATCACAAAGCAACGTGAAATGAAGTGCTTTGCTCAAGAACACAATGCAATGCCTGGTCTGGAAATCAAATCCATTATCTCACAATCATGAGTGCAACATTTTAACCACTTAACCATATATATATATTGACTAAACTTGCAATATGACCATCCCCAAATACAGCATATATATATATATATATATATATATATATATATATA
>NC_068982.1:127739248-127744968 GCF_001194135.2 Octopus bimaculoides
TGTATGATGGATTCTCTTGTCATGAATGACACTTGGAGGTTCAGTAAAATAAAGCGGTAATTATGTTCTATGGATATGCATATGTCTCTTGAGGTCTGCTGGTGCCTTGCAAACCATTTTACCTTGTTTTATCAACCCTGAAATGATCAAAAGCAATTTTGACCCCAGCAGCATTTGAATTCAGAATGTAAAACTGGATGAAATGTTTCTAAGCACACTACCTTAGGAAAGGCAGAAATATCACTACAATAAATGTAATAGAATGGGGCTCACTTCTTTGAGCATACAACACGGCTCACCTCTTTGAGCTGGGAAATGAATGGAATGCCTGGTGCGTGTCTTGTTGTGGCTACCCCCTCCTAAATAAATGGAGAATAGGCCTGGGTATATAAAAAAATAAAGAAATAAACGTTATCATAGATCTGCAACAGATTTACTCAATCAACCAGAAATAGCAGTCAAGTTTCTTTCAAATCACACCCTACCATCTTAGAAAAAGAGCATGCTGGATAACTTAGTATCAGATTCTTTGTAGGAAAAATATAGGGGGGGGGGTCATGGTTGGCATGCATTTGATCTTATGTTTGCTCGAACAGTAAATAACTGGAGTTGAACAACAATAGTAACAACAACAATTAAAATCCCACTGCATTTCCCATTTATAACAAACTATCTGTATATTTACTTAATTAGATTTTAAGAAAAAATTGGCTATTAATTAAATTTCAGGATGAAGAATCATTCCAGAATTACATGTTTTTAATTAATAAGGATCATATACATAAATATGTATGTATAATTATATGCATGCAAGTGTGTGTAAGTTTAATTAATAAAGGTAGATAGAGATAGATAGATAGATAGATAGATAGATAAGCACACACATACATATATATATATCATATATAATATATATGTATATGTATGTATGTATGTATGTATATGTGTATGTGTATGTATATGTATATATATATATATGTGTGTGTGTGTGTGTGTGTGCATGTATGTATGTGTATATATATGTATGTATCTATGTATTGTGTGTATGTATGTATTTATGTATGTGTGAATGTGTGCGTGTGCGTGTGTGTGTGTGTGTGTGTGTGTGCATGCACGTGTATGAGTGTGTGTTTGAGAGTATGAGAGATTCTTCTAAAAATTGATTAATTTTCATTGAAAATTTCAGAATATTTATTCAATAGCAACTTTGTTTGTTTTAATTTTCAACCATTAGCTCTTGTTTCGGATTTCTATAACCTATCTTGTCATTATGATATACATTAAGATTCCCTAAAAGTTTGTGACCCTTAGTGTTTTTTGAACAATCATAATTTTAACTAAATTAAACAAGTGGAATAACAAAAGTTAACACTATGAAAAGCTGTAGTTAGTATACATAATATGATGTTTTTGATAGACACAGACGTGGCTGTGTGGTAAGAAGCTTGCTTCTCAACCACATGGTTCTGGGTTCAGTCCCACTGGATAGCACATCGAGCAAGTGTCTTCTACTATAGCCTGGGGCCAACCAAATCCACTCTTATGAGTGGATTTGGTAGACAGAAACTGAAAGAAGCCCGTCATATATGAGAAAAATTATATTAATGTGTCCAACTGGTAAAAATTCTATTTATTTGTGCAGCTGAAGATAGCCCTGCTTTTAAATTGATGTAATGATTGCATTGTTCAATTAACTGGAGCCACTTGAAATTCTCATACTGCATTACGTCTTGATATCATTATCATTATCGTTTAACGTCTGCTTTCCATGCTAGCATGGGTCGGACGATTTCACTGAGGACTGGTGAACCAGATGGCTACACCAGGCTCCAATCTGATTTGGCAGAGTTTCTACAGCTGGATACCCTTCCTAACGCCAACCACTCCGAAAGTGTAGTGGGTGCTTTTACGTGCCACCGGCACGAAGGTCAGTCAGGCGGTATCGGCAATGGTCATGCTCAAAATGGTGTATTTTATGTGCCACCTGCACAGGAGCCAGGAAACGACGCTGGGCACAGGTGCCATCACGGTTTCGCTTTCGCTTGCCCCAACAGGTCTTCATTGCTTATTTTGATTTTATATATATATATATATATTTGTATGTACTTGACATCCAATGCTAGTGTGCTTTTGTCCCGTAACTTAATGTTTCAGCAAAATAGACCAATAGAATAAGTATTAGGTTGACAAGGAGGAGGAGGATACTGCCTTATGATTTTGTACTTCAATATTTGATACCCATTTGAAAAATGTTTTTTTTATTTGCTGAGAAAGACTTTATTGTATTGGAATATTTAGTTTATATGTAAAAATATTGTAACAAGTAAAACCTTTTCAATATAACTATTGAGTAAACATATGTAAATTTAGACAAAGTTTTAAATTTTCTGAAATCCATAGAGTTCAGAACCTTTGTAAATCCATGACTATCTTCCTCCTGCTTGGTTCATTTGACGATGGGGAATTTAAATAGTATGAAATTATAACTGATATTTTTCTCTTTTCGCTTAATTCATTTCGTTCATTCATCATACATGTCTTTCTAGCTAGAGCAATCCCTCTCTTAATTCCCATAAGTACCATCAAATTGGTGCTGGTCTTTACCTTGGAGATTTGCTTTACTCATTATCATGGGCTTGTGGCTTGTTAAAGGTGCTTTTTTGTCTTTTAGGCACCTAGGCAGAATTTGATCTTAAAACAAATTCTGCAAGGCCTATGGCCCAGCATTTTTATAGTTCCACCAATCTGATTCCCTGGATTGCTGCTAACTTTAATCAAGCCAAAAAGATGAAAAGCAAAATTGATCATGATAGTATTTGATCTCAGAACACAGAGCGTTAGAAAAAGCACTATGAGGTATGCAGTCAGACATTGTAATGGTTCTGTCAGTTTGTCATCTGCTGATAAATTACTATTCCTTGATCTTTGAAGGAACATGGCTTAGTGGTTAGAGCATTGAACTCACAATTATGAGGAAATGAGTTTGATTCCTGGACCAGGCTGTGTGTTGTGTTCTTGAGCAAGACTCTTTATTTTTTAGTTGTTCCAGTTCACTCAGCTGTAGAAATGAGTTGTGATGTCACTGGTGCCAAGCTGTATCGGCCTTTGCTTTTCCCTTGGATAACATCAGTGGCATGTAAAGGAGAGGCTGGTGTGCATGGGTGACTACTGGTCTTCCATAAAACAACCTTACCCGGACATGTGCCTCGGAGGGTAACTTTGTAGATGCAACCCCATGGTCATTCATGACCGAAGGAGGTCTTTTCCCTGATCTATACCAGCGATTCTTAACCACTTTTTATCAATAGAACCCTTTCACTAGTATTTTACTCTGGTATACCCCCATAGCCATTCAATGTTTTATAGATACTTCTTTCAAAATTCTTATTTTGTCTCTCACACATTAACTTGTGTAGGATGAACTACGTCAAATGTTAGAGAAAGAAATCTAGCTGTTTCTTTCCATAAATACATCTAAAGTAAAAATTTTCAATGACCCTTAAAATAATATTGAGGAACCAATTTGCTATTTTCTTTATGTGGACCTCTCAAAAATTTTATATGGGCTACCAGGGATCATACGAACTTCAGATGAGAACCACTGAATTGGATGATTGTCTTCCAGAATATTCAATCCTGCATTTAACCATTTTGATACCAACCCACCCATGACCATTTTAGTTCTATGATTCAAACTTCTGTTTCAAATTGATTGAAATTAAAACCTTCCATGAATATTTCACACGAAATTATGTTCCAAACAACTTCCACCTGTTTACTCCTCCTTCACATTCTTATGGGAGAATCCACGCTCTCATCACCTCCCATGATCTACTGTCTGCAACTTCTCTTATGCTTACCTTGTTCCTTGAGTGTTTACTCTTGTACCCCATCACTACCTTCCTCTTATCTCTTTCAGTCATGTATCTTCTCTATTGCAAGACACCCATGCTTGTCCCTCTGTAATACTTCAGCCTTTCAACACCTGGTATAATACTAGCCACCTCTAAAATACTTCCTCTTAGTGGTGGGAGATTTTCCCTTTCCTTTTTCCCTGTTTAGATGATGACGATGATGATTCAAGCTTTAATTACTGCCTGAACAATTAGGTATAGTGACAATTCTGTAAGTGATTACTCTTCATAAGTTCTACAAATTCTATTCTGAAAATTCCAGGCTTTTGTATTTTCAAATATTACCATTGCAATGAAATAAGGGTAAAAAAAACTTGTTCATACAACTTTATGGTTAATTTCTTCTTGGATTCAAATATAATTAAACCACAATCAATGAGGTGAAAGAGGAAGAATGTGTAAATTATGTTTGATCCCTCAATAAATCAAACTTAAAGTTTGATTTATTGAGAAAATGCATAAAATTAATTTCAAAATGTCTGCTTATTGAAAGATGATTCCTAAATATAGATATAAATCATGGCACTAAAATGGAGTTCATATAAAAGGTGGAAATATTTCTATTAAAATGACTTATTAATATCCTTATTAAATGCTATTTTATTAAGTATATAATTAAAAAATAATATTTATTTTGAAATATGTCTCTATAGATAAACAATCAATAACCCTACCACCATCACTACTACCACCAATTTGATTCTTAATTGTTCTACTGGACAATTGCATAATGGCTAAGAGCAATAAAACTGTTTTAGAAATACTGGTTCTGAACTAGAACATTGAGTAAGAATAGAATACCATAGGATGACGAGAGGATTGTCTGATAACTCAGTAAAAAACATTTACCTCATAAATGCTGATATCTTTGAAAAACCAGCAAGGTTTTTAAACTTTCAATGACCTTCTATCAGTTACCCCTCCTCTTTAAAACCCACATAATGTGTATAGGACAAACATTAGTGGCTCCTGCCAGACTTTCTGTTCTTTAATCAATGAGATTTTTCCGTGTTTCCTTTTAGGATGATAATCTAGCAATAAAAATACTTTCCTTTTCATAAAAGAGAACTGTTAAAAACCTTCAGCTGTCTACTATTTTTTCTTTTTTTTTTTACATCTACATCAGACAAGACAAAAACGAAAAATCTGTGAAAGAGGAACAGATAAAGCAATAAATACAAACACTCATAAAATATTAAAATAAGTTGAAGCAAGAAAAATATTAAGATCATTCGAAACATTATATTATATTACATTATATATGTTATATATATTATATTATATTGATTACAAACACCACAATTCTTTTTTATATATATATATATATATTTAGACAGAGAAAGTTGATGGACTGGCAGAATTGATAGAGCATCAGACAAAAATATATCTTACTGCATTTGTTACATTCTGAGTTCAATCTTGCCAGGGTAGATCAACTTTGCTTGCCACCCTTACTCTTTTACTTGTTTCAGTCATTTGACTGTGGCCATGCTGGAGCACCGCCTTTAGTCAAGCAAATCGACCCCATGACTTATTCTTTGTAAGCCTAGTACTTATTCTATCGGTCTCTTTTGCCAAACCGTTAAGTTACGGGGATGTAAACACACCAGCATCGGTTGTCAAGCGATGTTGGGGAGACAAACACAGACACACAAACATATACATACACATATATATATATATATATATATACGACGGGCTTCTTTCAGTTTCCGTCTACCAAATCCACTACTTACCACACAGCCACTCCTGAGCCTATTAAATTAAAGCACGTGTCAAGTACTGGATTTGATGTTATTGACTAAA
>NC_068982.1:127745251-127745723 GCF_001194135.2 Octopus bimaculoides
TATATATATATATATATATATATATATTTCTTTATTGCCTACAAGGGGCTAAACATAGAGGGGACAAACAAAAGAATTAACTCGATTACATCGACCCCAGTACATAACTGGTACTTATTTAATCGACCTTGAAAGGATGAAAGGCAAAGTCGACCTCAGCGGAGTTTGAACTCAGAACATGAAAGCAGACGAAATACCGCTAAGCATTTCGCCCAGTGTGCTAATGATTCTGCCAGCTCGCTGCCCTAATATGCATATATAAAGGTACGTAACTGAGTATTAGTATTTTGGTTGATAACTAATGAAGAATTAGGGTCCTTCTGTGTCTGTTGTACGTGTACATTTTGTAATATTTAATGCATTTTTCATTTACATATACATACATGTGTGTGTGTGTATGTGTGTATGTATGTATATATTCATACATACATATGTGTGTGTGTGTGTGTGTGTGTATGTATGTATATATTCA
>NC_068982.1:127745733-127746591 GCF_001194135.2 Octopus bimaculoides
TGTATGTGTGTATGTATGTATATATTCATACATACATATGTGTGTGTGTGTGTGTGTGTGTATGTATGTATATATTCATACATACATATGTGTGTGTGTGTATGTGTGTGTAGTTTGTTGTCAAGCAAATTGTTTGGAGACTGTCCTTTCAAAATCATGTAGAATAAGAGATCTCATACTTGCAGGTTAGCATTGTTCTTTCAAAACAATGCTTTACTAATATATATCTACCTAACCCATGCTATCATGGAAAAGCAGACATAAAGAGACACACACATACACACACACATAAATAAACATATATTTACATATAACTACGCATGCACACACACACAGAGACACATTTATATATAGACAATGGGTGAGAAGACAATAGCATAAGTGTGTAATAGATAAACACCGGATTAGTCCACAGACTACCTAGATTCTTAAAATCCAACATCCTAATCTTAGTAAGAATAATCTCAAAGAATTATAAGAAATGTATAGCTTTAGTGTGAAATAAAGAGACAAAAAAAAATTAGCAAACATTTTTATATGGCATTTTATCATTGATAAACGATGCTACATAAATATCTATGTTTATGTAAGATCTTTTATAAATGAAACAATGCCATATATAATACTTTTCTATTCTTTGTCTATATAGGCGCAGGAGTGGTTGTATGGTAAGTAGCTTGCTTACCAACCACATGGTTCTGGGTTCATTGCCACTGCGTGGCACCTTGGGCAAGTGTCTTCTACTATAGCCTTGGGGCGACCAAAGCCTTGTGAGTGTATTTGGTACACAGAAACTGAAAGAAGCCTGTTGTATATATATATATATATGTGTGTGTGTGTGTGTGTGTGTGTGTGTGT
>NC_068982.1:127748093-127750726 GCF_001194135.2 Octopus bimaculoides
TGAGGTGTTATAATCACAACAGCAAGAAAGTATGTACATGATCACCTTCTTTTACGAAACTTCATTGACTTTCATATATTTATATTGATATACATATATATACATGTGTTTGGGTGCGTGTGTGTATATACATCTCTATATATAAAGATGATGCGTAGTCTAGACGGCGTTTTTAGATTTCATTATTCTCTTTAACCCGGGCAACGCCGGGTATTTCTGCTAGTATATATATATACATATATATATATGTATGTATATGTATGTATATGTATATATATATGTATATATGTATGTGTGTTCGTGTGTCTGCGTTTGTCCCCCCACCATCACTTGACAACCGATGCCAATGTGTTTACCTCCCCATAACTTAGCGGTTCGGCAAAAAAAAAGACCGATAGAATAAGTACAAGGCTTACAAAGAATAAGTCCTGGGGTCAATTTGCTCGACTAAAGGTGGTGCTCCAGCATGGCCGCAGTCAAATGACTCAAACAAGTAAAAGTGTAAAAGAGTAAAGAGTATAGGCACAGATGTGGCTGTGTGGTAAGAAGTTTGCATTCCAGTTACATGGTTCTGGGTTTAGTCCCACTGTATGGTACCATGGGCAAGTATCTTCTATTATAACTCCAGGCCAACCAAAGCTTTGTGAGTGGATTTGGTAGAAAGAATCTGAAAGAAGCTTGTTTTGTGTGTGTATGTGTGTGTGTGTGTGTGTGTGTGTGTGTGTGTGTGTGTCATTATGTCTTCCTTTCTCCCCCACTATCTCTTGACAACTAGTATTGGTGTGTTTACATCTTTGTACCTTAGCGGTTCAGCAAAAGAGACCAATGACACAAGTACAAGGCTTAAAAAGAAATAATTAAATACTAGGGTCGATTCCTTTGGCATGGGTTGGATTGTTCGACTGAGGGCTGGCAAGTCAAAAGGCTGCACCAGGCTCCAGTCTGATCTGGCAGAATTTCTACATCCTAACACCAAGGATGCCATTCCTAACACCAAAAGGAAAATTGAATAAGGAGACTAACACTCGGGATGTTGTTAAACCATTTATATCTTGAATTCTTCTACAAATGTTTCAACGGATGCACTCCAAAAATGTCTCACAGGATAAATTTGGGTCAGCAATGCATCAATCTCATCAGGAAGGATATGAATGACAAACTCATCAAACAGACATGTTAACAGAAATAGAAAGTCCTACGGGACACAGTAAACTAATCTGGGACTTCAAGGACTCTAACAAATCTTTTTCTTGAGAATGGAAAATTTTTTCTAGTTCTTTCCATTATGATAAAGGGAAATCTTTCTGTCCTTTATGCACAGAAGAGCATTATTTTCTTCTCTTATCTAAACATAAATTGGCAAACAAATTTAGAGAGAGCATTTACAAATGTATTCATTGGAAAAACACTCTTTTAGTTCTTTCAAATAATATCCACCCATAACCTAATAATATTTCCTGTAAATTTTATTTTCTTTAGTCTTCTATCTTACTTCCCATAACCTTTACTCCCCCGTCATTACTTTTCTTTTATGCTTTTACATGTATACAATTCGCCTGTTCATCTTCATTCTCACTTTTTACTTCCGGTTTCTTTTTTCCTTCTTTATCTTTCTATTTCTTTTCTCCTTCTCTCACCCAATCTAGTTAATTTCCTTAAAACCATTTTAAATTTATAGAGTTCCCTTACTACCTGGTTTTCCATATGTGTTTACATGTATATACCCGTTTTTGTTATCATACATATGTATATTTTCAGTGTGCACAATAATGTATATGTGCTCAATAAATGTGTGCATGGGTTTGTTACAGTGTGTTTGTGTTTGTCGATGTTTTGGGATGGATGTGCCCTTCTGTATGTGTGTGAACTCCCATAACCTAATAATACTTTCTGCAAATTTTCTTGTATTTTTTCGTCTATCTTACTTCCCATAAATTCCCCCCTCCCTTTCTTTCCTTTCTTTGCATGCATTTTTTATATTTACAATTTGTCCATTCCTCTCCACATTCTCACTCTCTGTTTTTTTACTTTGTTTTATCCTTCCTTTTTTTCCCCCTCCCAATCTTTCTATGCATCCTCTCTGTCTCTCACAATATCTGGTTTGTTTCAATAACGTCATTTTAAATTCCTAGTGTCCCCTGTTTGCATGTATTTTGTGAATGAACAATAACATATATGTGCTTAAGTGTGTGTATGTGTATACGATTATGTGTTTGGATCTACCAGTGTTTTGGGATGTGTATGCTCTTGCATATGTACATGATCATTAGTTTATGTGTATAAGCATGTGACCATAAACATCCCAAGTATATGTGTAGATATAGAGAGACCTTTGACATTATGTCATGCTTGAGAAGAAGGCCCAGCAAACCAAGTAAAATAGCAGTCATGGCAGATACCAGTGTCACGCAAATGGCACCTGTGCCAGTGACATGTAAAACCGCCCATTACACCTTTGGAGTGGTTGGTGTTATGAAGAGCATCCAGCCATAAAAACCATGCCAAATCAGACTGGGGTCTGGTGAAGCCTTCTAACTTGCCAGCCCTGGTCAATCCGTCCAACCCATGCCAGCATGGACAACAGACGTTAAATGATGTTAATATATATACATATATGTGTATGTGTATATATA
>NC_068982.1:127751724-127759751 GCF_001194135.2 Octopus bimaculoides
GTTAGAAGCTATATTATATAAAATGTTATGATAATAAAAATTATCATATCAAAAGTGCCAATTGTTCATACAATTTTAATATTTTATATTAGCAAATTGTATTTTCATAAACTTCATTGTTCCTTAAATTGTTTCCCATTTCCAATCAGCTGAACTTTCATATACACACACACACACACACACACACACACACACACACACACACACACACACACACATGTACAAATCCAAGAATATGTTTATATGCTTATTATACTGGACTCTACCAAGCTTTCCCAGTGTCTGGGTAACCTGTTGTTCAATCTTTACATTAGCATAAAAGTTGCTGAGTATTTCACAGACACATGTTGCCTAGCTCTTCATCAATTATGATGACAAATGCTTCACTTCACTGATTCAACCAAACATCCTGCTTGTGAAATTAACGTGCAAATGGCTGAGTACTCCACAGCCCCATATACCCTTAACGTAGTCCACAGGGAGATTCAGCTTGACATAGAATATGACAAAGCTAGCCCTCTGAATTTCAGGTACGACTCATTTTCGCCAACTGAGTTGACTGGAACAGCAAGAAATGAAGTGTCTTGCTCAAGGGCACAACACACCACTGGGAATCTTATGGTCATGAGTTGAGTACCCTAATCACCAAGCCATGGGCTTTCAAATTCCACAAATATGTGTACTCTTAGTGTAATTGTTAAGCAGAATCAATGTGACATAGAGTGATAAGGCTGAACCTTTGAATTACAAGTATAGCCCACATGACAGGCTTCCAAACAATTTCCCTTTCAAGGCTTGGGTTGATCCAATACAATGGGAAGAAGGAAAAATATTAGCTCATGATGCCATGCAGTACATTGGGATTTGTACCCCATGAATGTAAAACTAATTTCTTAAGCACTAACAGCACTGTTCAAGCGTGTTCATTACCAGAGCAGATGTCTGGCTTCTGTGCTAGTGGCCCATAAATAGCACCATTTGAGCGTTATCGTTACCTGCGTTGCCTTCTAACACTTGTGCTCGTGGCACATTAGAAAATCATTCAAGCGAGGTCATTGTCAGTGCCGCTGGACTGGCTCCCGTGCAGGTGGCACGTAAAAAACACCTTTTTGAGCATGGACGTTGCCAGTACCGTGTGACTGGCCCTCATGCCGGTGGTACGTAAAAGCACCCACTACACTCTCGGAGTGGTTGGCGTTAGGAAGGGCATCCAGCTGTAGAAATTCTGCCAAATCAGATTGGAGCCTGGTGCAGCCTTCTCGCTTGCCAGTCCTCAGTCAAATCGTCCAACCTATGCTAGCATGGAAAGCGGACATTAAATGATGATGATTAACAACTCATCCATGCCTTCATATTGTGTGTGTATGTGTGTGCATATATATTCTTTTATTGTTTTACTTGTTTCAGTCAGTTGACGGCGGCCATGCAGGAGCACTGCCGTAAAGGGTTTTAGTCAAGCAAATCAACTCCAGGACTTAATCTTCAAAAGCCTACTACTTATTCTATCAATCTCTTTTGCTGAACTGCTAAGTTACAGGGACATAAACACACCAACACCAGTTGTCAAGCAGTGATGGGATGGGGACGAACACAGACACAGAGATACACATACATAGATATACACATATATATACATATATACAACAGACTTCTTTCAGTTTCTGTCCACCAAATCCACTCACAAGGCTTTGGTTGGCCTGGGGCTATAATAGAAGACACTTGCTCAAAGTGCTATGCAGTGGGACCGAACTCAGAACTATGTGGTTCAGAAGCAAACTTCTTACCACACAGTCACACCTGCATCTATGTATGTGTATATGAGTGTATGTGCATGTGTGTGTGTATGTACATGTGTGTATATTTGTGTATGTGTGTGTCTTTGTGTGTGTATGTGTGTGTGTGTGTGTGTGTGTGTGTGTGTGTGCTTTGCTATTCTTCTCCTTCTAGTTGCTACAACCAAGATGCATATCATAACGTTGCACTAAGATCTGTGTTCCTCATTGACTTCAGTAGACAATCATTTTTTAAATTTTCTTTCTTGTTTGTTTGTCTATACCAGTGGTTCTCAACCAGGGTCCGTATAGCCCCTGAGTGTCCATATAAGATTTGGGGGGGGGGGTCCATGTAATAAAGCAGTAAATTTGGAATCCACAATAATATTTTAAGGGGCCCTGAAACAATTTTGTTTTAGATGTATGTAATGGTATGTATTGCAAGAAACTGCTAGACTTCTTTCTCTAACATTTTACATAGTTCAATCTACACAAGTTAATGCGCATAAAACAAAATAGGAATTTTGTAAGAAGTTTCAATAAAACTAGTTTTTAAACATCGAATGGCTATGGGTATCCACCAGAATAAAACAATAATCAAAGGGGTCCATAGATAAAAAATGGTTGAGAACCCCTTGTCTATACTAATACCAGATCACTTTTCTTTGGTAGTGGAATAATTGAAGATTTGAAGAAGGCTGTTGGTTTGCCTTCTCATTAGAGTAGCCCAGCAGATATTTGTGAAAGAGTGGACCCTTCCAGATAATAACTGAGATGTTAATCTGGTGATTTGTTGTTTTTTTTAACCGTTTTAGATAGTTTTAAAGCTCTTTTATGATGAAAGGGTCAGTTTAGAACAACAAGATATCTACTACTTTGTGGTTGAAACAAGGGTCATTGGGTTACCACAACACAATGGAAGTCACTAGAGAAACTCTATTGTTGTTAAGTTCTCTCAGAGGTATCCAGACAGCAACATACTTGTTCTCATTGAGATAGGTTACTCTTTTACTCTTTTACTCTTTTACTTGTTTCAGTCATTTGACTGTGGCCATGCTGGAGCACTGCCTTTAGTCGAGCAGATCGACCCCAGGACTTATTCTTTGGAAGCCTAGTACTTATTCTATTGGTCTCTTTTGTCAAACCGCTAAGTTACAGGGATGTAAACACACGAGCATCAGTTGTCAGGTGATGTTGGGGGGACAAACACAGACACACAAACATACACACACACACATATATATATATACATATATACGACGGGCTTCTTTCAGTTTCTATCTACCAAATCCACTCACAAGGCTTTGGTCGGCCCGAGGCTACAGTAAAAGACACTTGCCCAAGATGCCACGCAGTGGGACTGAACCCGGAACCATGTGGTTGGTAAGCAAGCTACTTACCACATAGCCACTCCTGAATATTTAGTGCATGCTCGACTGGGTATGTTGGTGTTATTGGTCAGCACACTTATCACAAAAATAAGAGGAGTGGGTTCCTTTTCCATGTGTACTAATACCTATTTTTTTTAAAAAGTGAGATGACAGAATCATTAGCTCAATAGGCAAAATGCTTAATGGCATTTCATCCACCATTACACTCAGAGCTCAAATTCCACTGAGGTTCTATACAATACTGAATTTCCTGTACTCAAGCCTGCAATGGACAGTTATAAACATGCTTGTGGACAGCAGCTGTAAACTCCCTTCCACTGAGTTTGCCTTTCATCTTTCTGGGGTCAATAAAATAAGTACCAGTTGAACACTGAGGTTGATGTAATTGGCTTACCCACTCCCCTGAAAATATTGGCCCTGTGCCAAAATTTGAAACCAATGTTTACTGTGTGCTTCTTGTGTCTCCTTATATTCTTCATAAAGAGTGACCTTAGTTGAACCAGGATTCTTTTCAATATTCGTAATAGACTAAAGTGGTGAGCTGGCAGAATCGTTAGCACGGCGGACAAAATACTTAGCGGTATTTCGTCTGCCATTATGTTCTGAGTTCAATTTCCGCCGAGGTCGACTTTGGAGTCGATAAATTAAGTACCAGTTGCATACTAGGGTCGATGTAATCGACTTCCCCCTCCCCCAAAATTTCGGGCCTTGTACCTAGAGTAGAAAAGATTATTCCTAATGGACTTTGATATTTCTGGACTGCTTTCTCCAAATTCCCTCTGGCTTTTGCTACCTTCTTATTGGAAGCAAAGGTTAGTCTTTTATTTTTCTTCTTTGAGAGCAATTCTAGTAATATCTCTCTGTTGGAAATGGTTAGGGTGTTGTATACAATACTGAATTTCCTGTACTCAAGCCTGCAATGGACAGTTATAAACATGCATGTGGACAGCAGCTGTAAACTCCTTTCATATCTTAGCATCATCTGCCTCTTTTCCCTAATCAGTCTGAGGATATATGAGAATATATACATGTGTATGTGTAGATATATGTGTATACATGTGTGTATGTGTGTGTATGTGTGTGTGTGTGTGTGTGTGTGTGTGTGTGTGTGTAAAGGTGTAATATAATATATGTTTACATTTATGCATTCATACACATTGCACACTAAAATATAAATATTTTATCAGATTATTTTATTTCCTATTGTGCAAAATTATACATATACTTATTCATTTACTTATTTATCTATTTATTTACTCACTAGGAACTTAATATTACAAGAGCCTATTCTATGTATCTTAGCAAGATAACCACATATAAATAATATTACATTATATTATAGTTAATTTATTGAAAACAAGTGGTTGTTTGTTTAATATGCAGGACAACTGACAAAGATTTATCTAATCAAACCTTACTGCAATCATTAAGTAGTGCCTGCAGACAAGGTATATAACTCTGTTTCTCCCAAGCTTCCTCATAAGAAATTTCTACCACTCCCATATTCATTTGTTTCAGCTATAAACAAATATACAGTTTTCCAATTATCTAATTTTCCAAGAATGATTCCACCAATTGCGACATTGAAATGAATCAATGTAAAACAATTCAAGTTACAAAAAGTGAGTTGTTATATTAATTCTTAAACAGGCTGGTGCTTATGTTTTATTCTTTAAAGCCATCTTAGAAATATATCTAATATCACCCAGAGACACACAATTGTAGTTTACTATGGATATTTTCATTTTTTATAATCTTTTTCTTGTTTCAGTCATGACTGTGGTCATGCTGGAAGGATTTCAACAGTACTGAAGGATTTTTTTGTTTTTGTTTTAGTCAATCAACTTGCATTTGTCTGACATTATTTATTTATTTATTTATTTATTTATTGGTTGCCTTTTGCCAAACTGCGAAGTTACAGGACATGTAAAGAAACCAATATTGGTTGTAGAACAGTAAGACATAAACATCAAGAAGCATACACTCACTTACACACACTTGCAGACACAAATGCATGTGTGTGCACACACACACACAATACACACACATATACATACAAAGAGCAGTCACCATAATTTTTTCAAACCAGCCAGTCTTGTAGATCACATGGTATTATTTAACCATGTCATTATCTTACATTTAATTGGAAGATCAACTAAAATGGATAATGTATATATATATATATATAGATATAGATAGATAGATAGATAGATAGATAGATAGATAGATAGATAGATAGATAGATAGATAGATAGATATAGGTGCAGTGTAGCTGTGTGGATAGACACAGTGTGGCTGTGTGGATAGGCACAGCATGGCTGTGTGGATAGGTGCAGCATAGCTATGTGGTAAGATGCTTGCTTCCTAACAACATAGTTCCAGGTTCAGTTCCACTGTGTGGCACCTTGGACAAGTATCCTCTACTATAGCCTCAGGTCAACCAAAGCCTTGTTATATGGATTTGTTAGACAGAAACTGAAAGAAGCCTGTAGCATATGGGTGTGTGTGTGAGTGTGTGTGTGTCTGTATACATACATACATACATACATACATACATACATACATACATACATACAAATATAAATTATCAGTAGTTCATATATCCAAACAAGAAGTACGATCTAAAATATTAGACCAGTAATATATGTTTTATGAAGTTAAAAGTGTTGGTCGGTTATAGAGTGATCATTGGTTTTGCATCTATAAAGCATTTAGCAGTAAAGGCAACCCATCAGATTCAAATAGCTGAAGGCCCATAACCTCTCTACAACTGTAGGGAAGTTATGCATCTTCAGCCATTTGAGTCTGATGGGTAGACTTGAAGGAAATGAAGCCAGTATGTTTTGCTGGATGTGCAATGTCAGTGTGCATGTTCAACAGAGTGTAGGCATCTTGAGAGAAAAGTCAGGTATAAGAGGCATCAGATGTGGTGTGCAAGAGAGACAACTGCATTGGGTTGGTCATGTGATGCATATGGATGAGGACAGCTGTGTAAAGAAGTGCCGATCTCTAACTGTGGAGGGACCCTGTGATAGAGGAAGACCCGGGAAGACAAGGGACAAAGTGGTGAAGCATGATCTTTGAGCTTTGGGCCTCAAAGAGGCAATGACTAGTGACTGAGACCTTCGGTGACAAGCTGTGCTTGAGAAGACCCGTCAAGCAAGGTGAAATCATAGTCATGGCTGATGCTGGTGTCATGTAACTGGCACTCACGCTGGTGGCACATAAAAAGCACCTTTCAAGCATTGAGCCTCACGGAAGCAAAGTGGCTGATGCTTGTGGCACATGACCGAGACCTTTAGCATTATGTCATGCTTAAGAAGAAGGCCCATCAAGCCAAGTAAAATTGCAGTCAGGACAGAAACCGGTGTCATGCAAATTGGCATGTAAAAGCACCCATTACACTCTTGGAGTGGTTGTCATGAAAGGTTATCCAGCTGTAGAAACCATGCCAAATCAGAATGGGGTCTGGTGCAGCTTTCCAGCTTGCCAGCCCTGGTCAAACCGTTCAACCCATGCCAGCTTCGACAACAGATGCTAAATGATGATGATGATGATGATGATGATGATGATGATGATATATACATTTGCCCGCTTTCACCTTTGTGTTTAAGGGAAAATTTGTGGTGTGGTCATTTTGACAGCTATATTTAGCATGCTGGTACTGCTTATTAGTACCTTTAATTATTAATTGATGATTTTTTACTGTTACAGATTCTTTATGCATGCTAAGCCACTGCTATTATTATAAACAATTATATCCTCATATAATAGCTTCTGTGCAGTTTCTATTTACCAGATTCGTTCAAAAGTTATTAGTTTGTCCTGGTCTACAGTATAAGAAAGAAACCCAATATGCCAAGCAGTTGGATTGAACCTGAAACGACATGACTGGGAAGGACATTTCTGAACCATACAGTCATTCTTGCACCTTTGTTTTCAAAATATATTTCAAAATCAATCAAGGATAAGAATAAAGCATTTTCATACATCCAAGTAAAAGTCAATGTAAACAGGACAACTTTGCCAGTAGCAGATTACTTTCACAATTAATCATGGCATCTAATGAGAACTTATAATGTTGTAACTAATTATTAAACACTGTTTTAGATTCTTTCTCATGATGAAAGAACAGAAGAGCCAACAAACTTCATTTATTAAACAACTAAAACTCTATCTTTGTTGCTGATGATGGTCACTTTTATTAACACACTACATAATAAATGAGTTTGGATATCATATCACTGATTGCTATTACAAGACCAAATGATTAAGATGCAATGCTAAGATAAAACTGGTCACCAGAATTGTATTATGAGATAACTGGAGACAATGGATCCCATTTATCTATAGGAATGTTCTCTGTTGGAATGTAAATGTCATCATAAACTGTTCAAGTCACATGAAAACTGAACTGTATGTGTATAGCTTGTAAACTTTGGTATTTACATTTCTGACTGATAACCTGTCCATCAAAAGCAATAGTGATGTTTCTTAAAATAATTTCCTTAATCAAAATGTGAAGCATGTTTGTATTTTTATTTTTTTAATGTATATATATAAAGAAAAAAACAAAGTGGGGAATGTTGAAGGGGTGATTGTTTGATAATTAGTTTTATTTTCGATGTAGACATACAGTATTAATCTCATCTACTGATTATATCTATTGTGTATTCGTGTAAAGGCAATGCCATGTAAAATCTACTGATGCTTATCAATATTTATGCATGCATATAATTGTTATAGATAAATAAGATAAATACAATAGACATTTAGGATTAAAACAAATGTGTACATGAAAAAATATGCAAACCTAAGTAAAGAGAGAGAGAGAGAGAGAGAGAGAGAGAGAGAGAGAGAGAGA
>NC_068982.1:127759761-127765553 GCF_001194135.2 Octopus bimaculoides
GAGAGAGAGAGAGAGAGAGAGAAAGAGAGAGAGAGAGAAAGAGAGAGAGTAGGGGAAAGAAGGTGAAGAGAAAGGAGAAGAGAAATAATGCACAAGTAATATCTGTTGCTGCTGCTGTTGCTGCTGTTGCTATTTTGAGAATCTGGATATAATAATTTCTCTATGCAAACTATTAAACACCATTTACATTATGGCTGGGACTATTTATCTATTTTTTATCATTTATTTAATTATTTTATTTATTTATTTATTGGTTGCCTATGGAGATCCTGGCTATCAAATAGTTGTAGTTTAAAAAAAAAGGATCACTTTTTGTTTTCCAGTACATGCATCTTCTAGCTTTTAATCATCTACCATTCTAATTAATTTTGCAGCGTGCACACGAGAGAGGAAACCAGGCTTGGATTTATGATACAAAAGGTTTCAGGAATCAATGATTAATAGAGAGAAGAAGAGTTGGGATCCCACCCCCTACCCCATGCTTTTCCAAATTCAATAAATGTAGGACATAGATGACTGGTTTTTCCCAGTTTTTCCCAATTACCGTCACAGCTGTCGCACTAGAAGCTTGGCATCTGCTGTCCTAAACTAATCATTCTATTTAGCACCAACTCCCATCATAGTATTCCTTACTACCTGGAGTTATATTTAGGCTCATTTATTTTTCTCCTCTATTGAATCAATAGTTAATGCTGACCAGCAGCTCATGAGCAGAAATAGCAGTCTATTAAATATTACAAGATCTATTAAATGAAGGTTAATCCTTATCTGACTCACTATCAGAAACCATAATGAAAGTGAAAGTTGAAAACTTTCTCATATTTCAGACTCCATTGTCTTGCTGTTTTCATGCCTAATTTGCTTTTTACACAAATATATTTCACACAGACTCTTTTTATCTTAATCAAAACAACTTTTCCATATGTTCATATGTCCATAACACCATAACACATCCTCTCTAAAATATTTTTCTTTGTTTCCTTTCTTCTTTTTTTTTTTGTATTCATATTTCATATAATGATCATTTAGTTTGTTCTCACATTTGGAACTTTTAATACTATATAACTCTCATCCATGAACATCAGTATATGCTATTAATACAACCATCTGTATTATTTTCATCTATTCTATTTGTCGTACTAGCCATTAACCATAAAATACTTGCATTTTATAAAAGTGTATTCAAATTTACCAAATTATATAACATTTAGCTCAAAATAACCCCTTCTCTACCGCATAACAATAATGTCATTACACTTCCTTATAACACATCTAGCGAAAATAAAACCAAAAAATTCATGTTCAATATCTTAAATGATAAAATACCAGAGTCTCTTGTGTGAATGACAGAACACTTAATAACTAAACTACTAACGACTATACAATATTAAACACAGGAAATTTCAGGGAAATAAATGCTTGGTATAATTTTTCCTTTTGTTTTTGATTTTATCTTCTTTTTTTTTAAGTGAATGCATTTGTTTCCAGTTATTGTTGGCACAACTTTGTTGAAGTGTCTCAATGAGACTAGAATAGTTTCATGTGTATGTGTTATTATGCACTTGTATCAATGAGAAGTGATTTAAAAAAAAAACACTGCTATGACTTGAGTAAACAAGAAATACTTCCTAAAGTTTTATTTAATAATTTGAGTGTGCTATCATTCCTGTTGTTGTTCTTATTTGGCAAGTAAACTGGATACATATAAAAACTATGGCTGACATAATGTTTAAAATATTATACACATGGCCAAGTGGTTAAGAAGTTCCCTTTGAAATCACATGGTTTCAGGTTCAGTTCCACTGTGCAGCACCTAAGGGAAGTGTCTTCAACTATAGCACCAGGCCAACCAATGCATTGTGAATGAAACTGATAGATAGAAATACATAGAGACCGATCATACAGGGTGTGGTGAATAAACTGCAAAAATTAAAATAACATTGACATCTCATTTTAACAGATATATTTACCAAAATCACATAAAAATATCTTGAAACACTAAAGAATAAATTTGTTCAATAAAATCTCCATTGACTTCAACCATGACCTCTAGACGACTTTGGAATTTCATTCAATTCTTCTGGACAGTTTCCTCGTTTAAGTTGGTGAATGCTGCAATAATCTTTGCCTTCAGTTCATCTTTGGTGCTACAAGTTTTGTTGGTCTCCCACTCAACTGTGCCCTACACATAATAACCAAGGGGGTTGCAGTCTAGGGAGTTGGGTGGCCAGATGTTAGGGGTAATGTAGTCACAGTATAAACTGTGAAAGAAGTTAAATCTTTAAATACAGGGTGTCCACAAAGTCTGGGTACATGGAGTAAATAAAATCATAACATAAACAATTAAATATAAGAAATAATAATTTCTTAAAGTATGTGTTAATCCCCCTATGTACCCAGACTTTGTGGACACCTTGTATAATAATAAAAAATATTTTGACTATTCTCAGCGCATTTTCAACTTCTATAATTCCTTTATTTCTACCCATGTGGAATAAAATAACTGGAAGGCACATTGGCATGAAGCAAAGCAGGCCTTGCCATCCACTCAAGAAAATACATCGTAAATGATCCACAAGCACTTGAGCAAAGTGAGTCCTCGACTTGTTCACTTTGTCAAAAGGTTTGCAAGGCACCAGCAGGCCTCAAGAGACATGTGCATGTCCATAGAACATGATTACTGCTTTATTTGTCATTCACAAAAGAATCCATCTGTATGTGTGTGTGTGTGTTTGTGTAATAAATAAAGGGTGAAATTTGTGTGTGTGTGTGTGTGTGTGTATGTGCATGCGTGCGAGTGTGCGTAATAAATAAAGGGTGGAAATTGTGTGTGTGTGTGTGTGTGTGTGTGTGTGTGTGTGTGTGTGTGCATGTGTGCATGCGTGCGTGTGTGTGTGTGTGTGTGTGTGTGTGTGTGTGTGTGTGTGTGTGTGCGTGCGTGCGTGTGTAATAAATAAAGGGTGGAAATTGCACCAGCGAATGCTAAAAATAAGAGTCAAAATTAACTCTGAAAGCCACAAGAACACTAACCTTTTTGTGGCTTTCAATGTTAAATTTTGACTCTTATTTTTAGCAATCACTGGTGCTATTTTGCAATCTTTATTTATTAATTCCTTTTTGGCTTTTAATTGCTAGTGAGCCTACTTATACTATAATGTGTTTAATATGCTTTAATATATTAATATATCATTATAGTATCTTTTTGTATTGATTATGTTGTCTACACCAGCTGTCTTCGTCTTTTGTCTTTTTTGTGAATCCTCCCCCTATATATATTTAATGTTGACTGTTGAAAGAAAGAGTATTTGGTAACATTGTAGAGAGTAATTATATTTCATTTTGGTTAATCCTGTCTCTTACTAGTCTGACCTTGTACAGCCAAAAGCAAAGCGCAGAGTAGCAAGAATCTGAATCAACCAAATAGAATATTACATGTGTGTGTGTGTGTGTGTGTGTGTGTGTGTGTGTGTGTGTGTTATTTCTTTACTACCCATAGGGGGCTAAACATAGAGGGGACAAACAAGGACAGACAAACGGATTAAGTCGATTATATCGACCTCAGTGCTCAACTGGTACTTATTTAATTGACCCTGAAAGGATAAAAATCAAAGCCAGCCTCAGCGGAATTTGAACTCACCACCTTGTGTGTGTGTGTGTGTGTGTGTGTGTGTGTGTGTGTATGTACGCGTGTGTGTGTGTTTTCGTGTTTGTACCTTGCCCCACCACTGCTTGACAACTATTGTTGGTATGTTTACATTCCCATAATTTAGACTTAAAAAATAAATACTGGAGGTGGATTATTTGACTAAAGCCTCCAAGGAAGTACCCCAGCATGGCTGCAGTCCATTGACTGAAACAAATAAAAAAAACAATAAAAGACAAAAAATACACAAATTTCTACATAGTTTATAAATTCAAACATTAAAAGAGGATTATGTACAACATGATAGCTTCCACATAAAACATCATCATGTGGTGTATAGACTCTAATGTTTAGTTGTGGCTTCTCATCAATATTGGATTCAAATTTTGATACAAGACCAGCAATGTAGAGTAAATCAATTACATCGACCCCAGTGCATAACTGGTACTTATTTTATCGATCCCCAAAAGGATGGAAGGTAATATCAACCTTGACAGAAATTGGACTCAGAACATAAAGACAGATTAAATGCCACCAAGCATTTTGTCCAACGGGGTAACGATTCTTTAGCTTGCCACCTTTGTAATAATATTAATAATGGTTTAAAATTTTGGGTACAAGGTCAGCAATTTTTTTTGGGTGGGGGGAGTAAGTCGATTGTATTGACCACAACACTCAACTGGCACTTATTTTATCGACCCCCCCAAAAGGATGGAAGGCAACATCAACCTTGACAGAATTTGGACTCAGAGCATAAAGACAGATTAAATGCTGCTAAGCATTTTGTCCAGCATATTAACAGATCTGCCAACTCACAGCCTTGCTTCTCATCAATATTAAAAAAAAAGAGACATAAGGAGTCCATACATTGAAAGTACTATTTTTATCTTCATATTTTGTTAAGTTTCCATGTAATTCATCATCGTTTTACATTTTAGTTAGGCAAGATGCAAGATCTCTGAAATTTACTGCAACTTTTCACCCACCATTGAATATAATAGATACATAATATGGAATGGAATCAACTAGCTGTTGTATTTGAACCAAAGGATCTGTTTTGAATTGTGAAGCATGTTCTCACAAAAATAATCCTACTTCAGCCAGATTACATTCAAACAGGGATGGTTTCGCTATCTTGTTGTACATCGTTATGAAAGAGAGAATCTTTTATTTGGTGTGCAGTCAGTTATTATTGATAAGTGACCTCTTTGAATATAAAAGCTTTTAAATCTGACTCCCTCTTGGATATATGAAGATTTGTAAGTCTTCAAAGCTAATTGCATAGCTTTCCACAAGTCTGGCATTATGTCATTTACATTGGCAATTCCTCTGTGGATTGTATGGATTATTGCAAGATACAATGTATTCCCAAGTTTAATTTTAAAATTTAAGACTTCCAAAGACATAACTGAGATTCTTGGCAACTATGTACATAAGATGGAGTTCTAATTAACAAGTAACTGAGTCAGTAATTTAATCACTATAGCAGCATTGCTTTCTGGGCATATGCAAATGTGATTCGTGAGTACTCATGAATAATGATAAAAATGCACTTATTATACAGGATTTCTTTTACATCATGAAGTCAATACAGTATATTTCCTGTTATTGTATAGTATAAAACTGTGGCCTAATATAGACAGAATCTTTACAAGTGGTACGCACTTTCATTTCATGATTTATGCTGAAACATGAATCTTTAGATTTCATATACTGATAAAACCAGTAGGCAATAATAAGACAAAGGTTCATGAATTTCCTGCTCCTCTTCCTCATCATCACCATCATCGTCGTCGTCATCGGCTGAAGATCAGAATAGGGTAACTTCATACCCTTAACTGTGAAACGTCGTACCCAATTAACTAAAGGCAGGTTTGTTTTTACTCTTCTCTTCTGTTTTTTGTTCTGTGTGTGCCATAAATATCGCCATCCGTTAGAGAAAAAATTTGTAGTTTGGAATCAGTAGTTCTTTGACTGCTATTTCTGAATTCTCAGTATGTTGGAGAAGCAGCTCCTGCTAATCCCTGTATATTTATGATTATAAATGGTTTTACCGATAAAGGTTTTTTCATACTGAGCTACTCGGCAAAATTGTTAATTGTTAATTTTATTACTAATTGACGATTCCCTGCCCTATATATCTATATAT
>NC_068982.1:127765579-127766315 GCF_001194135.2 Octopus bimaculoides
TATATATATATAAGTATATTTGCCATTTAAATGTGGCTAACCCTTAAAGGTGGATGCTACTGTAGCTTGTAGGAATATTGTCTTTGACAAGAGAAAAGATAGATGAGTGTATATGTTTGTGTGTCTGTGTTTGTCCCCCAGTATTACTTGACAACCAATGCTGGTGTGTTTACATCCCCATAACTTAGTGATTCATCAAAAGAGACTGACAGAATACGTACTAGGCTTACAAAGAATAAGTCCTGGGGTCAATTTGTTTGACTAAAAAGGTGGTGCTCCAGCATGGCCGCAGTCAAATGACTGAAACAGATAAAAGAAAAGAATAAAAGAATGTATTGTATATAGGCATATGAGTGCATGCATGTATATGTGTATGCGAGTGTATATGCATGTGTATGTTTGTATGTGTGTGTGTGTGTGTGTGTGTGTGTGTGTGTGTGTGTGTGTGTGTGTTTGTCCGTCCCATGTCTTGGCATCACATGATGGTTGTAAATGAGGAACAATGTCATTCAAATCAATGTTATTCATTTCCAATCCTCTGCAAAAGGCATGTCAAAACGGAGGAAAATATTACCTTACTTAAAAAAAAAACCTGTGAGAATTGCTAACAGAAAAGGCATCCAGCTGTAGACAATCTGACTGAAAAAATTCTGTCTGACCTCTGCAAATATGAGAAGGTAAACATTAAACATTAAAACAATGATGATAACAATGACAACAACAGCAACAACGATTG
>NC_068982.1:127768790-127780530 GCF_001194135.2 Octopus bimaculoides
CAGTGGTCTTTTGTTTCCTTCCTTCTTATGTGTGTCTCACCTTGCTAAATATCAGCCATTTTGTGGCTGAAGCAAATTAACACCAAATATACAGTGCGTGTGTTTTTATTGACTAAACTGGCAATATGACCATCCCCAAGTACAACAACATCTCTTTCAACACACGATTTCACATCAAAAATCTTGCAAAACAAATATATATATACATATATATATATATATATATATATATATCAGAGACCAATAGAGTAAGTACCTGGCTTTAAAAAATAAGCACTGGCATTGATTCATTTGACTAAAAAATTCAAGACAGTGCCCCAGCACGGCCACAGTCTAATGATTGAAACAAGTAAAAGAAATATTAGAAAAAAAGCAATATCTAGACATGGGTTCATGGAAATTGCAAATAGACAACTCTGCTTTTACGATGTTGGTATTTGGTTAAAATTATCAAGTGATGTCTAAACAAGGACACACACACACACACACACACACACATCTATGCATATATACATAAGTTTTCTTCTACTTTTCTGAAAGCATATAGAAGGAAAAATAGATGTAGTAAATAATATTTAGTTTTATGGGGTTTTGAAACCGGTGAGTTTAAATTTCTATTAACAACAGCCACCTGCATGTTTAGCAATGAAATAATTCGGGTTTTTCTTTTTTGTGTATGTTAGAAAATTTAGACTGGTCCTGTGATAGGTTTATCTTTAAAATTAGCCTTGCGGTGTTGTATGAACTTTTTAGATTCGTTCTGTGTGTGTTTTTTGTTCATTCTGATGAAGGGGTCATTGCAGTGTTACACTTTAAATGTAATAGAAACGTGGTAATGAGGTCCCAAAATGGCAATAGGCGTGTTTGAATTGATTTTGTGGAACTCTTTTTGCTCCTGGACTCTGACCTACCATGGTTTTAAGAATTGAACTTTTTGGAAGTACTCTTGTGTGAGGGGAGTAAAATAAACTTTTAAAAAATATTTTTAGTGGATTGATATTTTATTTTATCTTAGTTTATTTTGATTTTTTAGTAACATGACCCGCTTTAGAATTTTTATGAATTTTTAGTCGTTTATATTTACTTTTTGATAGGCCATTCTATATTTGTATTTTATTTGCATATATATTTTTACCTTCTGTGTTTTTATGTATATGTATATTTTGATATGTTTAAGAACCATGGTGATATTTATATATGATCAAATGTTTGAGGTATGGTGTTATATATACAGCTGTTAACTCGAATTTGATATTTGTTCTATGATTAATGTTTCTTTATCTTGTCTCATTTACATTTGAGCACTTCTTTTTTGCAGTCCTATAAACCCTTTTGCTTCCATAGAAAGAGATAAAAATTATTTTTTGTCATACATACACACACACACACACACACACACACACACACACATACACATCATCATCATCATTGTTTAATATTCGCTTTCCATTCTCGCACAGGTTGGATGATTTGACTGAGGACTGGTGAACCAGATGGCTGCACTAAGATCCAATCTGATCTGACAGAGTTTCTACAGCTGGATGCCTTTCCTAATACCAACAACTCCAAGAGTGTAGTGGGTGCTTTTACGTGCCACTGGCATGAGGGCCAGTCAGGCGGTACTGGCAATGGCCATGCTCAAATGGTGTTTTTTACGTGCCACCTGCACAGGAGCCAGTCCAGTGGCACTGGCAACGACCTAGCTTGAATGCTTTTTACCTCGTTCAAATGTTTTTTTTTATGCACATACATATGTTTGCATGTGTGTGTGTGTACAATAGCCTTCTTTCAGTTTCCCTCTACCAAATCCACTCACAAAGTCTTGGTCAACCTAGTGCTATAGTAGAAGACATTTATTCCATATGTTGCACAGCTAGACTGTGGTCAGGACCATATGATTTCAAAGTGAACTCTTTAACTTAAACTATGTCTCCTAAAAATTTATATCTTGCAACGCTATTTATTAAAATTGAGATTAAAGGCAAAGTTTATGCATCTGAAGGGGTATATTGGTTAACTGTTTTTGAAATAATCAATCATCATTGTTAGTTTTTTTCACAATTAAAACCTGGATACTCTATGGGGAGACATTAGTCTTTATCATACCAGCTTTCAATAAAGGACTGGTTTTCAAAGAAGAAAATGCTTATCAATAAAGTATCAATTCATGCTCCTTGCCATTGCTTTAACCCTTTTGTTACCATATTTCTGTTGAGATGCTCTGTGTTTCTTCCAATTATTTTAAATATAACAAAGAATTTACTAAAATAACTTAGCTATCATTAACATAAATTGTGCCTAAGGTTTGGTGGAAGATTTTAATTCAAAACTTATGAAAACAAAGCATTTGTACTAGAGAGCCAGAGCCAGTTTTAGCCAGCTTGGTAATGAAAGGGTTAAACCAATGCTTCTCAACTATTTTTTATTTATAGGCCCCTTTGATTCATATTTTATTCGGGTGGCCCTTCATGACCATTTGATGTTTTAAAAAATAATATTATATTTTTATTATTAAATATTATAAGAAATTGCATAAAAAATGTTTTTTAACACCTTGTGTATTGTAGAAGTACAAACAATTTATTGCACAAACATTTTAATGACAAAATTTTATGTGAACCCCCCAAAGGTCGTGTAGACCCTGGTTGAGAACCATTGCTCTAGACAATGGCAGAAAAATAATACAGATCACTATATTCCTTTTTGAATCATCTAGACTGTACTGAGAATGAATAGATAACTTTATCATCTGAATCCTTGTGTTTTGTGTGCACCTCATGAATTATTAAAATCTTTATCTTTTTTTTTTTTTTCAGAATAAAATTAACTAAGAGTAATCTTGCTTTACGATTTTTATGAAAGCACTTAAAAATTTAAAGAGAGTTTATAAGCATAGTAATTAGATACAAATTGAGAATGTAAGTAAAATGCTATTAGATATAATCCCCATATTATTGGGAAGAAAGGCAAAACTTTGTCTCAGCTGTAAAAGTACACAAAGCTTATCTTTTGTTGAAACTTTGATGCTGTTATAATTATTATTGTGAAGAGTAACTACTAATGGTAGAATCTCTTATTATTTTCTTATGTTGAAGAAACCATAGCAATTATAAGGGATGTAGATTTAATCAAGTTTATATTAATGACAAATGAGGTGCAAGTAGAATTTTCTGTACTTTGTATTTCCTGAATCGATTTATAATAACCATTATTATTTATTGTGGTTGTTACACTTGACTTTGCAGTAGAATCTGAAACAGATGCAAATGTTGTAAAAATGGCACTCAGAGACTTAGTATCATCATTATAATTATTTTTATTAATCAGTTCAGCATACCTTTGAATAATGACTCTTTTCCCACATGAATAACAAAAAGATTATTTTCCAAGACAATTCTGCCGTTTAACCCATGCTAGCATGGAAAGCGGACGTTAAACGATTAAACGATCACAGCAAAAAAAAAAACCCAAAAAAAACAGCATTTATAATCCGTCCTAATCACAACATGATGGAGAAAATCCTGAAAATTATGAGGATCATGTCGTAAGGGTCTAATACCAAATTAACAGAATATGTTGTTGATTGCAAATAATGGCAACTGGCAGTCATCTGAGGCTGTTTTAATGCTAGCAATTGTTATATTGCATCATCTAACTTGAGTTCAGTATTTTCAAGTAAGCTTTGATATATAAACATTCTCTTGTAAACCTTTAATGAGGGCAACCTGTCTACTTTATTCACAATATTCAATGGTGACTACTGCTTTAAAACAACTGTCTCAGCTTATATGTTACGAAGTGTAAATAAATGTTGTGATAGATTCTGATGCTTGAGGCTTATCTGCTGCCAATATGTAATGGACAAAACCAATATTTTGGGCATTTACTTTAGAGAGACTGTTTATTAATGAATGCAGTGAAGGCATTAAATTATGTATATTCATAACTGTTTATTAATAAGAAATTCCTATTTTTCTCTATCATTATGATGTTGCTTAAAAAAAATCTTGAAATGTGTATTAGCAAAGTGACCACTTTACCTGAGCTTACAAATTAGCTGCAATGATATCAAATAATTTTGACTGTAAAAACATGTCCATTATTTTGTGCTTGCCGTTAGCTGAAAGAGTTTGTTTCAGATCGTTTATATATCCTTGTGACTATTACATCACATTTGTATGCAAGATACGTCCTACACTGACAATGTAGAAATCAAGCAGAAGTTATTCCCATAACAACGCTACAACTTCTCGTCTTTTATTGCTTGTCTTAAAAAGGATTTTTCTATCCCTGCTTATCGGCAGTAACAACAGTGGTAGTTGTAATAGTAACAATAGTAATTGTAATAATAATGATGTATTTTTCTAATCTTGTCACAAGGTCAGGAATTTTGAGTGGCTGGGGAAGTCATTTACATCAACCCCTGTGCTCAACTGGTACTTATTTTATCGACCCTGTAAAGAAGAAAGGCAAAGTCAACCTCGGCAGCTTCTGAACTCAGAACAAAAAGCCAGAAAAAATGCCACTAAACAGTATGGTAAAGATTCTGACAGCTCACCATATTATTATTATTATTATTATTATTATCATCATCGTTATTATTATTATTATTATTATTATTATTATTATTATTATTATTATTATTAATAATAATAATAATAATAATAATAAACAATAAGAAGAGTGTGGCTGTTATCAAATGAACAATATTTTGACACTTCGTGTGTCTTCCACAAGTTCAAAATAATCGTTATTGTTTCTTTACTTTCTGGAGGAGTAACATCAATCCTTAAATATTACCAAAATGATATTAATAATAATAATAACAATAATGATGATGATGATGATGATGATGATGATGCAGGTGGTGGTGGTGGTGGTGGTGGTGATTGATGATGATGATGATGATGATGATGATGATGATGATGATGATGATGATAGCCTAAAAACAGAAACAATCACTATAGTAATAGGCGCATTAGGTATGATTAAAAAACATTCAGACAAATACATAACCAAAACACCAGGACTTATGAATATATAAAGTACAGAAAGTAGCACTACTAGGCATCACACACATCCTATGTAAAGCACTTTCAATACTGTGAAAATAACAGCACCAAAACAAACCACAACACATACCCAAGGCACACAAATCTGCACTTGGCAGTGCAGAGAAAGCACATGATAAAAATAAGACTACTGAATAATGATTATGATAAACTCCTTCATATGAATCCATCAAAATGTCTAACAATTTGCTGAATAAATTACTGCATAGAAAAAAATATTTCCAAATATTTTATTTTATCATTCAAGTCTGCTGTCATTCCTGTAGCAATTCTTATTTGACTATCAAGTTAGTGCATGCTTCTTCCTCTCCCCTTACTGCATATACATATGCCTATGGCTAATATTATATTTAAAACTTTACAGACATGCACATATGACAAATTTCACATTTCACAGCAGTTATGTCATTAATGTTTTCCCTGAAGAGATGAGTGATATAAGTAGGGTGAAATTGCTACACTTAGAAATAGAATCTAGACCAAGACATACCTGAAACTTATGCTCCATCTGCATTATAATAATTAAATATTTATGTCCACTGCAAAACCAGTCAATATAATTGCAATAGTAAATTGTATATTTCCAGAAAGTAAATATATTTTCTGAACCAAATGTAATAAAATGCTCCTTGTGTGAAATACTTTCAGAACTTGCTACACATTTAGTTCATCCAATTATGGCTATTTTATTTGCACTTTACATTCATTTTGCCCATGATATTATTATCAATAAAGTTATTGATGCTGGAAGTTTTACAAATTTAGCTGATTCTGAAAAGAGCTTTATAGGAGAATGTACAATCTAAGGCCTAATTCTCAAATCAGTTGACTATTAAATTCTTCCTTAACAATACAATGATTGGGTTTGGTTCCATGTTGTGAATGGATTTTTAGTTAGTATTACACTAAGTTTAATAATTCAGGATCTCTATCTCTGTAGTTTTATTTATATCAAATAAATAACTCATTTGGTATAGGAGTACATTAAAATATTATAACCATTCAGTGTGTTAAGGAAATGTCACCTTGACAAAGACATTCCCATGTATCATTGCCAAGTTCAGAAACACATTTAAAGAGCTTCAGTTTTAACAATTTTTTTATAGTGACTGAGAATTAACTGATTGCTTTATATTATATAAGATAAGGCAGTGATTCCAAATCTTTTTGATTTAGTGGTGTGCTGGAGATTAAATAAAAAGAAACTGATTTGTTTACTTCACATAGAAAGTTTTAAAAAATGATGTTTTAAAGTGAAACGTTAGAAAAAATATATTAGAAAAACTAGTATTTACCTGTTTTATTAATAATGCTTCTGTGTAAAAAAAAATAAAACTATCATAAATAACATGCTTTTCACGACACTCAAATATTAATATACATTTTCTAAAGCCTTAAATTCTATTTTTAAAAATCCATCATGCACCTAGATACTACTTGATAATCATTATTGTGCATTAGCGCACAATAATGCTTCATTTGAGAACTACAGAAATTAGGTGTTGAGTGATTTGTGATAATGTTATTTTAAATATTATAAAGGTGATGAACTGGCAAAATTAGCACACCAGTCAAAATGCTTAGAAGCATTTCTTCTGGTTTTATATTCTGAGTTCAAATTCTGTTGAGGTTGACATTGCCTTTCGTCCTTTCAGGGTTGATAAACTAAGTACCAGTTGAGCACTGGAATCAGTGTAATTGACTAGCCCTCTTCCTCAAAATTTCACGCCTTGTGCCTATAGTAGAAAGAATCATCAAATATTACATTCTGTAAAGTAAAATAAAAAACTTCCAGAATTAAGACAGGTACTACTTGAAAGAAAGGACCCACCTATGCTAATAGAGAATGGAATAGAATGTGCTAAAGCAATAGATACTAAAGAACTGCAAAAGGCCAAAAGCAGTTCACATACACTCCAAACTCTATTTTTATTACAACTCACAACCCAAGTAAAACAAAAACATGCAGCATTATCCATTAGAAAATTCTAAGAATGAATAAATCACTTGAGTCATACAAAATAATCAAATGTAAAAGATGACAAAAATCCACCCTGCATCCAAAAATACTTACCGGTGCAAAACTACCAACTTCACACTCAATTCCAACAGTTCAAAAGTGTAGCCACTCTAATTGTGGAACTAGTACCAATCTTATTGACATACATCATATAAATTTAAATCAGGATAAGTTATTACGGTGAAAAAACAATTTTCTTGTTCTTTAAAAAAATTGCTATATGCCTTCAAATGCATTGGAAGCAGTAAAGAATACAATGAACAAATCAAACACTTTAAAAATGAGATTAACAATTCATCAACAACAAATGCAAGATCCCTGAACTAGAAAAATCCCACTCAGTGCACATTTGGACACATGTACAACAGCCAAATCTCATAAATTCCTAGTCTTTATCTATGTACAGACCAAACACAAATAAATAAAGAGAATTTATTTATTAAAAACTAAAAGTCACGGCAGAACACGCAATAAAACAATCATTAATATTCAATTTGCCATTCACTATGGATGTTATCCATGGTTGTATTTTATATCCCTGCTAATGAAATTGATTCATGTCTCTCCTTTTAAGTTCATTAGTTACACTTTGATTTTGGTCATAGCAACTTTCAGTTGCCTTCATTTCTGAATGTCATATGACATATCTACTGGAATAAAGTTTCGGCACAATCTTCTCACGCAGCTGTCACATGATTATCCTCAACTAATCAATCTCTACTTTAACTGATAGGAAACAGAGCCACATTCTCTCAATAAAGACAAATGCTTTTTAAAACAATGGCTAGGAAAGATACAGTTTGTGACACACCTCCATATTCCGCATAATGTACACTTTTAAAAATCAACAAATGTGAAACCAGTTAAGCATGTATAAATATCCATATTTTAAAATTTAAATATATCTTTATGCATTCTCTGTGCATTTTCAACTTCATTTATTTCTTCTAAACTACTACTTGTTTGGATTAGCAACAATCTATATACATATACATATATATGTGTGTGTTTATATATACATATAAGTATGTATGTATGCATATATATATATCCCCCATGCCAGCATGGAATGAGGATCTTAAACGATGATGAGGATAATATATATATCATCGTCATTGTTTACACAAATACACACACACACATATATATATATAATATATATAATATATATATATATATATGTGTGTGTGTATATGTATATGTATGTATGCATGTATGTATGTATGTGTGTGTGTTTGTATGCGTGTATGTATATGTGTGTGTGTGTGTGTGTGTGTGTGTGTGTGTGTGTGTATGTATTTATATATTTATAGAAATATATGTGCCTGTGTGTGTATGTACCTAGGCATGTGTGTGTAACAATAATGCCAGAGGAAGACCGAGGAAGACCAAAGAAAGCTAAAGACAGGGAAGGAAGTAGTGATGTCATATCTCAGGATATTGGTTTTCACAAACAAGATGACATAGGATCAAGCTTAGTTGAAATTTACTCTATTATAGAAACATCAAACCAGTGCAATCATATGAATATGCTGCTATATCTGCAGCTGCTGCTAATGACAACTATGATAATGATGGTGAGGATGACAATGGCAATGATTAAGAATATGATGATGATGATGATGGCAGCGATGACGACGACAATGACGACAACGATGATGATGATGATGATGATGATGAAATTCATGAATGTTGATGCAGTGGTGATGATGGTAATGATGATGATGATGAGGAGGAGGAGGAAGAGGAGGAGAAGCAGGAGCAGGAGCAGGAGGGATAGCCATGATGACGATGACCATGACAACAATGACATTGATGACGATGATTATAATGATGATGATGATGATGATGACGACCATGACAACAATGACAATGATGATGATGATGATGATGATGATGATGATGATGATGATTATGACGATGATGATGACGATGATGGTGGTGGTGGTGGTGGTGGTGGTGGCGGCGGCGGCAGTAGTGGTGGTGATGTTTTGTTCTGTTTTATACATCATTAATCTCTCTTTTTGCTTTGTCTCAATTTTAGCTGATAATCATTTATAATCTGTTTACCTGTTGAAGTTTATTGTTCTACATTGTTCTGTGTAATTATACTATTTGCAAGATGTGTTATATGTTTCAGGCTTCTTAACTTTTGCTAAAGCTAGGAAACACTGGCCATCTTCTACAGTGTCTTTCATATTACAGTGAACGGCTATATCTTTGCCAGGCATGGCTGTGTGGTAGGAAGCTTGCTTCCAAACCACAAAGTTACAAGTTCAGTCCCACTGCATGGCACTTTGAGCAAATATCTTCTACTAGAGCACCAAGCTGACCAAAGCCTTGTGAGTTGATTTAATAGGCAGAAACTGAAATTAGCCTCCCATATATATCTTCTATCGTTAACTTGTTTCAGTCACTGGACTGTAGCCATACTGGGTAAAAAAAAAGGTAAAGTTACTGACTCATAAGGACTGAAGTTCTATATTTAAGAGATGAGAAATTATGTACATTATTTACATTATTTACATTTGATGGATATTTGTCCTCATCTTGTTTGTTGTTAACACAACATTTCAGCTGATATACCCTCCAGCCTTCATCAGGTGTTTTGGGGAAGTTTCGAACCTGGGTTCTCATTCCTAAGGTCCACTGGTGTCATTATATTCAAGCCAGGTGGTATTAGCTCTGAGACTCTACTTCTACACAGGAAAGTTAGATGGTTTGAAAGACAAGCTAGTTTTTGATGGAGTTTCTCTATATGTCTCCATTGAAGTCTAATGCCGCCTCCACCAAAGCTAATACCACCTGGCTTGAATATAATGACACCAGTGGACCTTAAGAATGAGAACCCAAGTTCGAAATTTCCCCAAGACACCTGATGAAGGCTGGAGGGTATATCAGCTGAAATGTTGTGTCAACAACAAAGAAGATGAGGACAAATATCCGTCAAATGTAAATAATGTTCATAAGGGCTGGTTTCCCAGTGGCGTATATATTCTCCACCTGGACATGACGCCAGTCCATTGCAGGATTACTCATTTTTGTCAGCTGAGTGGACTGGAGCTGTGTGAAATGAAGTGTTTTGCTCAAGAGCACGTGTCACTTGATCCAGGAATCGAAACCACAATCTTGCAATCATGAGTCCAACACCCTAACCACTAAGCCACACCCTCCACGGCCATAGTGGGGCACTGCCTTGAAGGGTTTAATCCTACTAATTAACTCCAGAACTTATTTTTTAAGCCAGGTGCTTATTCTGTCAAACTGCTAAGTTATGAGGACATAACCAAACCAACACCAGTCGTCAAGTACGGTGGAGGTCAAACACAAATACTAAGACACACACATAAACATGTGTGTGTGTGTGCATGTATGGTGTTCTTGAGTAAACCACTTCATCTCACATTGCTCTACACAGTGTGTGTGTGACTTTTCTTTCTCTTCCTTCAAAATTCTTCATATATATATATGTATACATACATATATATATATATACATATATATATATATATATAGAGAGAGAGAGATAGATAGATAGATATACACATATATATATATGTATGCATATATATCATCATCATCATCATCATCGTTTAACGTCCACTTTCCATGCTCGGCCAGCAACACTGGCAGTGACCACACTCAAATGGTGCTTTTTTATGTACCACCAGCACAGGAGCCAGTCAGCAGCTTTGTCAATGATCACGCTTGAATAGTGCTTTGAACGTTCCGCTGGCATGGGTGCCAATCAGGCAGTACTATCATCAGCCATGACAGCGATTTCACTTGCCTCAACAGGTCTTCGCAAACATACTTTATTGTCCAATGATTGAAGGGTACTCTTAAACCGGCTGGTTATACAGCACTGGCATAGGCCACGGTTATGGTCTCACTTGGCTTGCCGGGTCTTCTCAAGCACAGCATATCTTCAAAGGTCTCGGTCACTTGTCATTGCCTCGGTGAGGTCCAATGTTCGAAGATCGTGCTTCACCACCTCATCCCAGATCTTCCTGAGTCTACCTCTGCCGCAGGTTCCCTCAACTGCTAGGATGTGACACATTTTCAAACAGCTGTCCTTATCCATTCGCAACACCATGACCATACCAACATAGTCATCTCTCTTGCACATCACAATACATACATACATATATATATATGTGTGTGTGTGTGTGTGTGTGTGTGTGTGTGTGTGTGTGTGTGTGTGTGTATATGAATATTTATATATATATGCATATATATAGACATATACATATATATACATATATACATATACATATACATATATATGTATATGCATAGAATGAATGGGAGAAAGAGAGCCTGCCGTATGTCGACCCAACAGAGGGACCAGCTATCCGAGTTGACAGTACCAGGGTAGATAAAGCAATTAAGAGTATGAAGATAGGGAAAGCCCCCGGCCCATCAGGAATCACTGCAGAGATGCTCAAAATATCTGGCAGTGTTGGCTACAGCCTAGTCACCCGTATTACGAACCAGGTGATACACGAAGGAGTCATACCCAATGACTGGTGTAGCAGCACCATAGTAAACTGCTACAAAGGTAAATGTAACGCTTTAGACACTAATAATTACAGAGGCATCAAGCTGTTAGATCAGGTTATGAAAGTTACGGAGAGGATCATAGCCC
>NC_068982.1:127782484-127785758 GCF_001194135.2 Octopus bimaculoides
ATATATATATATATATATATATATATATATATATATATATACACACACACACACACACTTCCCTGCCACTGCTTTACAACTGGATTTGATTCATTTACATGACTATAACATAGCAGTTTGATAAAGAAACTGATAAAATGATTACAAATGAGTACCAAACTTAAAATAAAAAGAATAAGTACTTGAGCTGAATTGTTTGACTAAACACTTGAAGGCAGTGCCTCAGCTTGGCCACAGTCCACTGACTGAAGCAAGTAAATGATAAAGGAATAAATAAACAAATAATCAAACAAATTAGAAATTGGAAAGAAACAAATTAGACATTTCGTTAACCATTACATGTAGAAAGAATAAACCATGAAAATCAAGATTTTAAAGCCAGTAGCCAGGAAAACAGGTGGTGGTGGTGGTGCTGGCAGTGGTGGCAACCATGGCAGTGGCGGCAGTAATGATGATGGTGATGGTGGTGGCAGTGTCAGTGGTGGTAGTGGAAATGATAGGAGCTCTTTGATTTAGGGGACGTTGACATAAATTGCACAAAGGTGTCTTGCCAATTAGAACTCTTGCAGAGCTCATTGTCGACTGTGCAAGTCATACAAGCAAGAAATTTAATAAAGGCAACTTCCTTTTATAGAACTACTTACTCAACCCAGATTGGCAATATACCAACATGATAATGCTTCTGCTTATTCTGACAAATTAGTCAAAATTAGGATGTCGTTTTTAAACTCTATTGAAAATTTATGGTGGCAGCTCTATTGAATTGCAGCTGAATTGAAGAGCTCTTCTAAAAATGCAGTTAATTTTTATTTGAAATAGTTCAGGAAGAATGGTAGGAATTAAGGTATACATTATTGAAAACACTTGCTGCTAGTATGATTATAAGATTTGAAAAAAAAGGATTATCGATAGAATTGAATAGAAGCATTGATAATTAAATTTTCGTTTATGAAGAAACATTATTTCTGATTCTATTTTAAATTCTGAATACAATAAATGATTTGCTTTCAACAATTCTCACAAAAAGAAAAACAAATGGACATTTAATTTTTTTTTTTAATGAAGAATTTTGAAGGAAGAGAAAGAAAAGTCACACATGCACACACACACATACACGCACACATACACACACACCTACATGCAACATACGCACATGTACGTACATATATATATATACACACATATATATATGCACACACATATATATACACACGCATTTGTAGGTTTGTATATTATAATATATACCCAGTCATGGCAGTGTGTATAGTTAAGAAGTTTATTATGCAGTCATATGGATTCATATTCTCTCCCACTGTGAGACACCATGAACAAGTGTCTTCTACTAAAACACTGAGCAAACTAAAGCTTTATAAGTGGATTTAGTAGACAGAAACTCAAAGAAGCCTCTTGTGCAGGTGTGTGTGTGTGCACGAGAGTGTATGTGTGTGTATGTGTGTGTGCATGTGTTTGTGTGTGTGAATGCTTATGTGTGTTTGTGTGTGTCTGTGTGTGTCTGTGTGTGTGAATGCTTACATGTGTGTATATGAATGCTTATGTGTGTCAGTTTATTTGTGTGTGTGTGAGTATGAAGGCTTGTGTGTGTGTGTGTGAGTATGAAGGCTTGTGTGTGTGTGTGTGTGTCTGCATGTTGGTGGGCGGGGGCTGCTTGCTTGCATACATTTATGCCTCTCTGAAAAATCATTGATCTACTACTGATGACGTCATTTCTCATGTTCAGCAAATCTCTTTTTGCCGTTTCATCTTCAAAGAAGTGTGAAATGAGCATGCCCTAACATGAAAAAGAGATATAAGGGTTGGTGACAAGAAGGGAGCCCAGCTTTAAAACAATATCACAATAACATATTTGTCTAACTCATGCTGGCACGGAAAACAGACAAATAAAGGAAATTATATACACACGCATACATGTGTGTGTGTGTGCGTGAGTGTGTGTGTGTGTGTGTGTGTGTGTTTGTATGTGTAAACAATCGTTGGCAGATTATCCAAAAATTTCATACATGGTAGATGCACTGGGAAAGTTCGTACTAACACACTGGAAATTGAGTCTCTTAAATGCCCAGACAGCTCACTAGAATTACAGTTCTGTATTTAAGCCCATGGGTATATGGCGTAGTGGTTAAGAGCACGGGCTACTAACCCCAAGATTCCGAGTTCAATTCCAGGCAGTTACCTGAATAATAATAATAATAATAATAATAATAATAATAACATTGAAAAATACCTTAGGAATGAGAACCCAGGTTCGAAATTTCCTCCAAGACACCTGATGAAGGCTGGAGGGTATATCAGCCGAAAAGTTGTGTTAACAACAAACAAGAAGAGGGCAAATATTCATCACATGTAAATAATGTAAATAATGTAAATAATGTCACTAGAATTAGTTGATAGCTTTTGCTACTTGTGGAATGTAATTTACAAGAGAGATGGCTACACCAAAAGCATAGTAACCAGCATATGAATGGGCTGGAAAAAGTTCAATCAGTTACTACAGCTGTTGACAATAAAGGTTTTTTCTCTCAGAGAGAAAGGCAGATTGTATGATACTTGTATTAGAATTGTAATGCTGCATGGTTGTGAAACATGGAGCTTGAATGCAGAGGACAAGAAAAGACTTGAGAGAAATGAAACTGGCATGCTCCGTTGGATGTGCAATGTAAGTGCATGGACATCATAGGATAAATGCTCAAAGAGAAAAGTTGGACATAAGAAGCATCAGATGTGGTGTGCAAGAGAGATGACTGCGCTGGTATGGTCATGTGATGTGTATGGATGAGGACAGCTGTGTGAAGAAGTGTCACACCCTAACAGTGGAGGGAACCTGTGAAAGAGATAGACCCAGGAAGATATGGGATGAAGTGGTGAAGCACAACTTTTAAATGTTGGGCCTCACAGAGGTTAATGACAAGTGACTGAGACCTTTGGAAATAGGCTGTGCTTGAGAGGACACAGCAAGCCAAGTGAAATCATAGTCATGGTCGATGCTGGTGTCACATAACTGGCCCATTTAAAAGCACTCTTCAATCGTTGGGCAATATGCCATGCTTGTGAAGACCTGTTGAACTGAGTGAAACCGTAGTTGTGGCCAATGCCAGTGTCGCCTGACTGGCACCCATGTTGGTGGCAAGTAAAAAGCACCATTCAAGTATGGCTGATGCCAGTGCTGCCTGACTTGCACTTCATGTTGTTTACCCAGTTGATGACGTCCTGTACCCATATATGCATACATATATATATATATATATATATATATATA
>NC_068982.1:127793974-127795802 GCF_001194135.2 Octopus bimaculoides
CAAGATGAGGACAAATATCCGTCAAATGTAAATAATGTAAATAATAAAATATAGGCGCAGGAGTGGTTGTGTGGTAAGTAGCTTGCTTACCAACGACATGGTTCTGGGTTCAGTCCCACTTCATGGCATCTTGGGCAAGTGTCTTCTACTATAGCCTCAGCCCGACCAAATCTTTGTGAGTGGATTTGCTAGACGGAAACTGAAAGAAGCCCGTCGTATATATGTATATATATATATGTGTGTGTGTACGTTTGTGTGTCTGTGTTTGTCCCCCCAACATTGCTTGACAACCGATGCTGGTGTGTTTATGCCCCCGTCACTTAGCGGTTTGGCAAAAGAGACCAATAGAATAAGTACTAGGCTTACAAAGAATAAATCCCGGGGTCGATTTGCTCAACTAAAGGCGGTGCTCCAGCATGGCCGCAGTCAAATGACTGAAACAAGTAAAAGAGTAAAGAGAGTAAATGAAGGTAAGTCATTAGTTAATGCTAAAGGCAGCAGAGTCTGTCTGCAACACAAGCCAACCCTGATCCTTAAATATACTTATGTTTTCACATTTACTGCTGCAAGTATCATTCTGTAAGACATCAACTTCCTGTGGATCTGCAACAGAAATTTAATTTCTGGCATATTTTTCTGTAACCAATGCCTTCAGGATGTACATCAACACTACTAACCTCTTTTTGTTGAGGTGAAGTGATTCCTATTTTGAAGACAACAGGACTAATAATCAATTGGCAGACACTTCTGATTTTTGCATTATTTAATAAAAATATTTTGCTTTAAAAAATACTTTTCTTTTTTGTATGAAAAAATTTTTTTTACAAAATAATTTTATATTTCCTTCACAAAAATTTTTTCTTTTGCCAAAATATTTTTTTACCAAAATTTTATTATTTACAGAAATATTCTTTTACATAATTTCTAGATTATGAAAACATTTTTTTTCATAAAAATATATATTTTTATGAAAATGCTTCTTTTTATGAAAGTATTTTTTTACCCCAAGCAGATAAATCTTTCACCTTTTGCTGAAGATACTACCGATTTTAAGAAGTCTTTCAATTAACTAACAATTTTCAAGAGAGGTGTACTGTTGTTATTACTATTATTATGATATAATTTTCATTTATTTTTAAATGTCATATCTCTACATATACCATATTTGACAGCTCATACCTCATACTTTTCTCACCACAAAATGTCCAAGAAAATCAGCACGTGCCTTATAAATAGAAGGCCAGAGTTACTGACAAGCGGTGCTTCAAGTGCTGCAGTGTCCAATAAAATTCACTAGAAATATCTCTCTTATGAGATTACTTCCCAGAGTTATGAGTATTTTCTGAAGTAAGGACGTTTAGCAATGTTGTATCAAATAACATCAGTCAGGAAGTAAAATGTGTAGCAAGGCTTGACCATACACATAAACAAACTATCAGTCAGCTGCATACCAAACAGGATATCCTTAAAGCTTATATGCAGTAAATATAACACTATGCATTTTATAAAGTTTACGTAACATAGTGAAGTAAATAAACATGATAAGGTTTGAAACATATAAATATATATATCATCAACATCATCGTTTAACGTCCGTTTTCCATGCTGGCATGGGTTGGATGTTTTGACTAAGGTCTGGAGAACCAGCAGCTGCTCCATGTTCCACATATATATATATATATATATATATATATAAGCTTGCTTCCCAACCATATAGTTCCAGGTTCAGTCCCAATGCATGGCACCTTGGGCAAGTGTCTTCCACTATAGCCTCGGGCTGACCAAAGCCTTGTGAATGGATTTGGTTGATGGAAACTGAAAGAAGTCC
>NC_068982.1:127796250-127800961 GCF_001194135.2 Octopus bimaculoides
TAATATACATGCACACATATACATACATATACACATAGATATATATATGGATATATATAGATAAAAAACCCAAATATATTCAAAAGATAAACACATGTACAAGCATGTAGATATTTATATAAATATTGACAAATAAACTTACTTTTACATGTATAAAAGATACAGGAGAGGGTAAAGATAAGGAGAGAATGCATAGATTTTTTTTTACTTGACATCTGTTTCTTGGAGTTTGAAATTACATAATAATGATAATGTTTATAATTAGCAGATGGAATGTGCAAAATGTCATGGATATGCAACCATTTCACATCGTAGTGTGAGAAATTATATATTAGCTAATAATCCATTTTATACGGTGATATCAAAAAAAAATTTAATATAGGCACAGTAGTGCTGTACAGTAGTGCAGCCACAGTAGTGGCTGTATGGTAAGTAGCTTACTTACCAACCACATGGTTCCGGGTTCAGTCCCACTGCGTGGCACCTTGGGTAATTGTCTTCTATTGCCTCAGGCTGACCAAAGCCTTATGAGTGGATTTGGTAGACAGAAACTGAAAGAAGCCCATCGTATATATAATCACATGTGAATCGTTGGCAATTTTTTTTTCCTCTGTCTTCTTTTTTTATTGGACTTTCCTCTGTTTCTGAAGAAGAGCTTTGCTCGAAACGTTAAACCATCTTTCTTTCCTTCCCTGTTTTTTTGTGTTTGTTCTTCGTATTTATGGATTTACTATATATATATATATATATATATATATAGAGAGAGAGAGAGAGAGAGAGAGAGAGAGAGAGATAGATAGATAGATAGATAGATTCAGGTGAATATGGTACTTAAGTTTAAGCACCAGAAATAAGTATGGTATCATCCATACAGTTTCAAAATAAGGTGATTAAAATCAAAATAAGCAACAAGGATATCCAAAGTTAATGCAGTACGATAGTTTCATGCGACTCCATTTGATTAAGCAATGTGAACATTACGTCAAATGTAAAATGCAGAGCAATCGTCAGCTTCACAAAATATAGAAATTTAATGAAATTACATTTCAACAGAAGGGCATATTTTTATAACTACATTTAAACTCTCCAAGTAGAAAGGAAGAATACAAAAAACCATTTTGACTTAGCCAGACCTTATAGGCTAGTGAATTATTCTAAGCAGATTTTTAACTGTCACTGATTTTGATTTTATTTGTTTTTTTGTTTCTGATTTATGGACCATCTTATCAGACCTAGTGATTCAAAGCTTAAGAGGGCACTGGCATTTTCTTTGTAGGGAAAGGGGTAAACAGTATAGACAGTAAACGTGGATGATATAGTTATAAAATTTCTTAAGGTTTAGTGACAAACTACTACAGGGGAAGGGGTTCTATACTAGCAGACCAGTTTATAATGGAGCAGGGGAATATTATCATAAGGCACCTAGGTCAAAAGTGTATAAAATGAAGTTGCTATATTGTGTACAGATACAATAAATGGTTATTCATAATTTTCATTAATCAGAATAATGTATCAATATTGTTTTACATATGCTAAGTTTGAAATACTTGAGATACCAATATTTGCTTAATTAATATGTGAATAAATAAAAGCTAATTATAAATTAATAATGAAATAAAATGAAATATTGTATAATAATGTAACTAATCAATTAAGGCAGTATGCAAAGACCATGAAGTGGTATTAATTTAAAATGCTATGGTAAAGTACATTTAGACTTATTTACACCAATATAAGGAACCATAGATAAGATGTGAAATTAAAAATTTTTTATATATATAGGACTAAAATTATAAAATTAAACCTATATATCTAATATCATTTAAAGGACACATGTGGTAAGAAGTTTGCTTCTCAACCACATGGTTCTAGTTTCAGTCCCACTGTGTGACACCTTGGACAAGTGTCTTCCTCAGGCCAACCAAAGCATTGTGAGTGGATATGGTAGATGGAAACTAAAAGAAGATTGTGTGTGTGTGTGTGTGTGTGTGTGTGTGTGTGTGTGTGTGTGTGTGTGTGTGTGTGTGTGTCTGTCTGTCTGTTTGTCCCCTATCACTGTTTGACAACTGATATTGGTGTGTTTGTGGTTCAGCAAAACAGACCAATAGACTTAGCTCCAGGTAGTGCTCCAGTGTGGCCACAGTCTAATGTCTAAAGCAAGTAAAAGATAAAAGATAACTTTATCAATTCAGATCTGATCTATACTTGTCTGTAAGTAAAGTAGTTTTGAGACAAAAATTCCATAAGAGATTTATGTAAGAACTTTTTATTGAATTTTGCGTAAAATACTACTCAGATATCATGTTTTTATGATTACTTTTCTTATTTCTTTCTTATTTCTTTACTACCTACAAGGGGCTACACACAGAGGGGACAAACAAAGACAGGCAAACGGCTTAAGTCGATTATATCGACCCCAGTGCATGACTGGTACTTATTTAATCAACCCCGAAAGGATGAAAGGCAAAGTCAACCTTGGCGGAATTTGAACTCAGAATGTAGTGGCAGACGAAATACCACTAAGCATTTCGCCCGGTATGCAAACGTTTCTGCCAGCTCACCGCCTTATGATTACTTTTCTATGCTTGCTTAGGTCAGACAAGAATACACTGGGGAAGAGTTTTTTCAAGAAGGGTGCCCTTCCTGTCACCAACCCCAACAACAAACAGCCTGGATGTGTTTTATGCAGACAACTGGAGACAAGCAATATCACAAATGAGCCTTCTGTTTATGAAGATCATGCAGCATGTCAAGACATGTTTCTGTGGTGGCATATTACAAGTAAATGACACTGGAAGGAATCCATCATCCAGAAACCAGTGGAAATAAGGGAAATATGAACTCACTCACACAAACAGGCACACATGCACACAGACATACACACACTCTCTCTCCTGTCTCTCTCTCCTGTCTCTCTCTCCTCTCTCTCTCTCCTGTCTCTCTCTCTCTCTCTCTCTCTCTCACTCACACACAAACATATGCACACATATGTATAAGACAATGGGCCTTTATTTAGTTCCCAACAATCAAATCCACTCACAAGGCAGTGGTCAGTCTGGGGTTATATTAGAAGACACTTGCTCAGGTTGTTACATAACAGAACTGAACCACACACGATGCAGTTGGGAAGCGAATATCTTAACTGTACATGCATAAATAAAGTGTTAAGGGTGTTTTGTGAAACTATTTGGAATTCACTCATTTGAAAATTTGATTGAAACACATAGGAAGGTGTATTTTAGTTAGAAATATAAAACTAAAGGGTTAAGGTTTCTCAATGAGATTTTTTCAGTCAGATTTCATAACAATCTGAATACATCAAACTTTGAAATGACCTGATAGGTGAGAGAGCAATGAAAGTCAAGTGGAAACAGTTTTTTTTTTTTCAAAAAAACATTCCAAGAAAAGATTTACCAAAACTCAGGTGTGTCTTATAAATGATTAAATTCAGAATGAATGTGTTTCAAATTAAGTAGCCTTTACTTTGAAATAGTTTCTGACATTGTTTGAAAATATATTCTAAACAAAATCACAAACAATGAGATCGTCTGGTCAATCCTTTCTACTTCAATTTTAACTATTCAGAAAAACATACTTTAGCAATTTAACTACATATTATATATCTCTATTATTTAGTTTAAAACACCAAATTTATCTCTTTGCGCCATACTAGGTCATCTTATTATCTCTATTATTACTGCGGTTTACCCCATTTATTTTAAGTCATTGTTTGTCCAGCTCATTAATCTAGGTTGCTGCATATTATAACTGCATAATATATGCATTTTATTCCTTAATTTAAAATCTCAAATTTATCTCTTTAAGCTACAATAGGTCATCTTACTATTTCTTTTAGTACTATGCTTTACACTGTCTATTCTAAGCCATTATGTTTTGGCCAGCTTGTTAATCTAGATTGTTGTTCAGTATTTTGTAGTGTGTTAAAAAAAGATATGCAAATTATATAAATTTACTTTCTGATGTTGTTACTTCACCCTGTCAACAATAGCTAGGAATTTCTTTTTGATAGATATAATTTTCAAGGTCATCATCAGATTTTGTTTTTCACCAAATGAGCAGATTGTAATTGCATATGAAAAAAAAAAAACTATCTCTGTCCTTACTTTTAAGGTTTGTCTTGATCCAGTTGTTGAAGGTAAACCAATCTGCAATTCTTTCATCTTTGTTTAAGTAAATTATGACTTCTTCTACTTTTCTACCCTCGGCCAGTCCCACAGGGACTTTCATAAATCTTTCAATCTGTTCAGATAGTTAATATAGTTTAAATCTTGACTACACTTCACTAGGGATAACACCAGACATAGCACAATGGTCAGTTAGCTTAATGTCCTAACATTAGGCACATCACATAGTTTTCAAAGATTTCCATGCCATAATTGAGAGGTTTTGTCCAAGGTATGCATTCCATACCATAAATTCAAACAGGAAATATACATACATACATATATCATCATCATCATCATCATCGTTTAACGTCCGCTTTCCATGCTAGCATGGGTTGGACGATCCGACTGAGGACTGGTGAAACCGGATGGCAACACCAGGCTCCAGTCTAATTTGGCAGAGTTTCTACAGCTGGATGCCCTTCCTAACGCCAACCACTCAGAGACTGTAGTGGGTACTTTTACGTGTCACCCGCACGAAAACGGCCATGCTCGAAATGGTGTCTTTTATGTGCCACCCGCACAAG
>NC_068982.1:127802717-127817232 GCF_001194135.2 Octopus bimaculoides
ACACACACACACACACACACACACACACACACACACACACACACACATACACACACACACACACACACATATATATATATACAACAGGCTTCTTTCAGTTTCCACCTACCAAATGAACTCACAAGGCTTTAGTTGGCCGGAGGCTATAGTAGAAGACATTTGCCAAGGTGCTATGCAGTGGGACTGAACCTGGATCCATGTGGTTGAGAAACAAGCTTCTTACCACACAGCCAAGCCTAGCTGTGTAGCCTAGTGGATACTTTGTTGAGCACACAGTCATGAGTTCAGTTCCTGGACTGAATGGTGTGTTGAGTCCTTGAGCAAGGCACTTCATTTTATGTTGCTCCAGTCTGTTCAACAGAAAATGAATACCAGCTACATGCTGGCACAACCATCCCTCCTTTCAGCTGTCATATTCTTAATGTTCTCAGGTGGCAAGCTAGCAGAAACGTTAGCACACCAGGCAAAATGCTTCGCTATATTTCATCAGCCACTACATTCTGAGTTCAAATTCCACCGATGTTGACTTTGCTTTTCATCCTTTTGGAATCGATAAATTAAGTACCAGTTACGCACTGGGGTCGATGTAATTGACTTAATCCCTTTGTCTGTCCTTGTTTGTCCCCTCTATGTTTAGCCCCTTGTGGGCAATAAAGAAATAAGAAACGTTAGCGCGCCAGGCAAAATGCTTAGCAGTATTTTGTCTGTTTTTATGTTCTGAGTACAAGTTCCGCCAAGGTCAACTTTGCCTTTCATCCTTTTGGGGTTGATAATTTAAGTACCAATTATGTACTGGGGTTGATCTAATTGACTGGCCCCCTCCCCAAAGTTTTCAGGCCTTGTGCCTAGAGTAGAAAAGAATATTCTTGATGTTCTGCTGGATCAAGAGTGGGAATACTAAGAGAGGGTTACATCTGCTTGTGACTACACAAGCACTTAAAACAATTAGTGAAAGCATGGTATACATGTTAGCAAGTTTTACACACTTGCAGGTTATGACAATGGTTAACCTTTCTCTTTTGTTCATAAGTAGGAAGGGTGCAGCGAAGTCCCTCAAACACAAACCAACAGTCTTATGTGAGGTAACCAATTTCAATGTTGGTGACACTTATGTAAAGTAGACTCAATGGTGGTTCATCTGTCTAAGAGTGTTTGTGATTAACAGTGACAATGATTAAGCATATTACATCCTGAAGGATGAGTTTGAGGGACCTGATCAAACTCTGAACATATTAGATTTGGTATAATGATGATCAGAGAAGGTCCTGTTGACAAAAAACTGTGATGGAGCAGTTTTACGGAAAATATCTGATCCAATAAATGTCAGTAAAACTTGTTTAGCTACATGTCAGTTCTAAACAAACCGACCAATTGATTAAAACATTGTAGCTTTGACTATCTAGTTTTTCATTTTTTTTTTTGTATATCCAAACTGTCCTTCCTATTTTAAGATGGTAAAGTGTAATTTAAGGGAATATATCTATCATTTCTAGCCTGCTGACTGACTGGATAGACGGTGTTATGTTGTTTTTTTTTAGCAATGATTAGATAACATAGGACCTTCTCTTGTCAGGCAAGTTCAGAAGCCTGGTTACTGTCAGGGCAACAATATTGGTTTTTACCCAAGTTCTCTAGTGTGAAGGACTGTTGGTTAGTGTATAAGGGACAAGTGTCCATGAGATCTGACTCTACAAACCGTGCTGATAATTACTATGTATTACAGCAAAAACGTTGGCAATGAATCCTTGCTATTGGTTAAAAGGTGTCTGTTTGTGCTACCTTCATTCAAAACTATCAGTTGTAATCAATCTGAAGACATACTTCAACAGAAATTAGTTCACAAACTTCCCTTCTCCGATAGCTAAGATACCAAAATAGTCTCACATAGATGATGCTATGACTGCTAATATCTGCTTGGCACATATTGTAGATTGCATTGTAGGGTGCATCTTTCAATGAAGGTTGATATCTAAAAGTTAGGGTTGCAAACTGGCAGAAATGTTAGTGCCACAGACAAAATGCTCGGCAGCATTTCATTCATCTTTGCATTCTGAGTTCAAATTCAGTCAAAGTCAACTTTGCCTTTCATTCTTTTTTGGGGGCGGGGGCGATAAAATAAGTACCAGGGGGATACTGGGCTCAATGTTATCAACTTACTCGCCCTTTTGAACTTGCTGGCTTTGCACCAAAATTTGAAACCAATATTTAAAAGTTTTATTGTTGATTCTTTGGGTGAAGCACTCGGATGAGAGCTACAGGATTGTCTAAGCGTTGACTGCATTTTGCAAGAAACAACAAATCCTAAAGTCAATGAAACCCTTTATGAAAATCAAGAAAAAGAACTACAATATTCCTTTTACTTGATTCAGTCATTAGACTGCGACCATGCCCAATACATTTTTTTAAGCTCGGTACTTATTTTATCAGTCTTCTTTGCCAAACCACTAAGTTACAGAGATGTAAACAAACCAACACTGGTTGTCAAACAGTGGTGAGAGACAAATACACACAAAGACATATGCACACACACACACACACACACACACACACACACACACATGCACAAAGACATACACACACAAAAGCACACAAAGACACACACACACACAAAGACATACTCATGCAAAGACACACACAGACACACACGCACACGCGCGCACACACACACACACATATTTAAGAAGATAAAAATCATCTTAAGATATGAAAATCCAGGAAGTCTGGGGAGATCTCATACAAAAGGCAAGTTCTCTTACTATTGATTACTTAGTAGTTCACTGTCTGTACTATGTAAAAATCAAATTACCTAATACAGGAAGTTGATACTACATTGTCAATAACATGTCTGTCACATTGAGGTTTTGATATGTCTATGATATCATCATCATCATCTTTCAATGTCCATCTTTTCTGGTGTCATAGGTTAAATGATTTGACAAGGTCGGACAAGGTGGAGGACTGCATCATGCAGTGATGTCCACTTGGGCATGGTTTCAATTGCTGGAGGCCCCTCCTAATGCCAGTGACATTACAGAGTGTATGGAGTGTTTTTTTCTTCTATGGTACCAGTAGTAGTGATGATCACTTAGTAATTCACAAGGCTAAGGGTCTAAAGTGGCCCTTGTAACTGAGAAAAGTGGAGGGTGATTTTTAGACAGAGAGATGAGGGAATGGTCAACCAAAAGGGATCTTGGAGGTGTATGGAGAGAAAAGGAATTAGATAGGGTTGAGAAAAAGGGAAGGGTCAGAGTTGAAAAAATTGATGTGGTGTGTTTGCATAAGGAGGGTGGTCTAGCGCTACCCAACATTATAAAGGTTAAGTATGCACAGGTGTGGGGGAAAGAGGACAGGGAGGGAACAATAGACTTAGGTGGTGATGAATCTTGAGTGAGTCATGGAAGGAAAGAAGGTAGGGGTTCACGGTAGTGGGTCATAGGAAGGAGATGAGAAGGGGTGCTGGGGTGTTAAGGTTGTGGGGAGAGAGGATTTTGAGAGAACATGAGGCAGAGAGAGAGAGAGAAAGCAATTAAGGTTTGAAAAACTAGTAATGCTATGTGTGTGTGTGGGTGTGTTTGTGTGCATGTGTGAATGTGTGTGTGTGTGTGCATGAGTATGTGTGCGTATGCATGTGTACATCTGTGAGTGTGTGTGTGTGTGTGTATAAATATGTGTGTGTATGTATGTGTGAGTATGTGTGTGTGTGTGTGTGTGTGTGTGTGTCTATGTGCATGTCTGTTGTTATGCTTTTCAGCTTGGTGATATTTCATGAGGTACAGAAACAGCCAACGGCTATGATTCATAAAAAATCAACAGGTACAGATATGGTTAGATTTTTCCCAACTTACTACAATATGACACAAGTTTTGATTAAATTAATATTTCTTCCTACTCTAGGCACAGCCTGAAATTTTGTTGTGAGGAAATTACATCAATCCCAGTGTTCAACTGGTTCTTATTTTATCACCTCTATGTGTCAGTGGCATGTAAAAAGCACTATTTGCGCATGGTTGATGCCACTTCCGCCTGACTGGCTCCCATGCTGGTGGCACATAAAAAGCACCATTTGAGCATGGTCAATGCCAGTACTGCCTGTCAGTGCCATGTCAGTGGCATGTAAAAAGCACCAGTTGAGCATGGTTGATACCAGTGCCGCCTGACTGGCCCCCATGCATGCACTACACTCTTGGAGTGGTTGGCATTAGGAAGGGCATCCAGCTGTAGAAACCTTGCCATATCAGACTGGAGCCTGGTGCAGCCTCCTAGCTTGCCAGTCCTCAGTCAAACCATCCAACCATCCAACGCGTGGAAAGCGGATATTAAAAGATGATGATAATGAGGATGATGTAGGGATGGAAGGAAAAGTCAACCTCAGCAGAATTTGAACTCAGAATGTAAAGTCAGAAAGAAAAGCCCCTCGGCATTTTCCAACACGCTAATGGTTCCATCAGTTTGCCAGCCTACTGACTGAATTAATATTAGTGGTGTGAATAAGGTAGTGAACTGGCAGAACTGTTAGCATGCTGGGAAAAATGCTTAGCAGTATTTCGTCCATCTTTACGTTCTGAGTTCAAATTCTGCCGAGATTGACTTTGTCTTTCTTCCTTTCAAGGTTGATAAAATAAGAACCGGTTGCGTACTAGGGTCGATGTATTTTAGGGCTTCTGCCAGAATTTGAAACCAACACTGGTGGTGTGAATACATTGGTAAGAAGTGTAGTCATTATAACAAAAATGTATTGTAAACAAAGAAGCCATCTTGAAAATAGCTTTCTTGAGGATAAATTTTAATTCCAATCCTTTTTAGCCTTAAAGATCAGGATTAGCATATCTTCCTTTTATCATTAGCATTAAAGGGTAAAGACCCCCTTCAATCATGAACAATCATGGGATTGCACCTAGAAAGTTACCCTCCGAGGCACAAGTCCAAGCAAGGTTGTTTATGGAAGACCAGCAGTTGCTCATGCATACCAGCCTCCCCTCTCTGTGCCACCAATGTTATCCAAGGGAAAAGCAAAGGCTGATACAGCTTGGCGCCAGTGATGTCACAACTCATTTCTACAGATGAGTGAACTGGAGCAACGTTAAATGAAGTATCTTGCTCAAGAACACAACACACAGTCAGGTCCAGGAATCGAACTCATTACCTCATGATTATGAGCCCAATGCTCTAACCACTGATCTATGAATCTTTACTATTATTATCATTAATACCTTGATATTTCAAGTCATTAACCCTATTAATATCAACCAACCTGCGACCACCCTTAGCTCTATGATACAAACATTCTATTTTAAAGTGATCTAAATTAAAACCTTCCATCAAAATTTCATGTTAATTCATATCCCAAACTGCTGCTTAATAATGACAGATTCATTTTACTAAATTCTTCGTTATTTTAAAAATCACTTGAAACAATGACAGTCTATTTCAACAGAAATATGGTAACAAAAGAGTTAATGTTTATGAAATTAACACTATTTACTACACTAGAGCTAAGAATAAATAAGCAATTATCTTTTTTATGATTTTTATTGTCAGCCTAAACTCTCAGGACTCATTGCTGCAATTTTGGCCTTATAAAAGACTTTCATGAGTTTGGTGGGATTTAAAAACCAATAATTAAAAGCAATAAAAGAATTCTTTATTGCACACTATTTTCTACTTCTCAACTAAGTACATTATGTCTTAACCTTATAATTAGCTTTCTAGTTGTGACCACATTTTAACTGCCTTCTCCTCCTCTTCCTCATTATCATCATCCTAAAGGTTGCTGGTAGCAACAGCAGCAGCAGTGATGCTACTACTGCCACTACTACCACAGCCACCATCACCACTGTTGTTATCATCACCATCACCAAGTTCACTATCACTATCATCGTTTTGAAATGCTACTATTATTACCAGCATATCACTATCTCTTCCTGTGTGCTCCTTTTTCATCTTATCTGTTAAGATTCTAAACCCTGAAATTTTACTTCACCACTTCTTCCTGTGTCTTTCCCTGTCTTCTAAAATATGTACCTTCATCTGTCAGCACTCAAGGTTTTTTTCACCCATCACTCATTACTCAAATGTATTAACAATCCCAGTATATTCATCTTTTCTATATACTTAAGATGTTGTGATTCAGTTTTTATTAATTTATAAAAATAAAAAAAACTCATTTAGATTACTTTTACACATCCAGTAATTTCTACCAAAGTGGTGGTGGATTTGGTGATAGGGGTAGTTTTGGGGGTGGGGGTGGTCGTCGTCGTTGTTGTCATCGTCATCATGGTGGTTGTGGTGGTAACAGCAGTGATGGTGACAGCGGCTGAGACAACATTGATGATGATGATGATGATGATGTTATTTCTTAGAACTTCAGTATATTGTTTAAGTTAGGCTACATGATTGATTTGATGAATGCAGAAGAGATGGTTACAATGTGTAAGTCCATAAAAATGTTAGGTAAAATTTAGTTTCTGTATCAGTTCAAACAATGTTCATAATAATTGATTTGCTGGCTCATGTGTATACATTACACTGGATGAAATATAGCTAAAGTAATCAACTCTAGCTCAACATTTGGAGGAGTTGCATGTGTGATAAGCACATCTCACAGAGCTTTCTCTTCTGATAATAGAGAAAATCTTTCCCTAAGTCTTTTAACTATAATACAGAAAGTCTAAACTGGAAAAATTCCAGTAATTGCTCAATGTCAAAATTTACTGACTATGGTCCTAAATGTTATTAATTTCCTTTGCTTGTCAATCTAGATATAAGCTTCTATCTCTTTTTATAATGAAGCATACTTAAAGTACAGATATAATAGCTTCAATCTAAGAAAATGATCTTGTGAACCGGAGATAGTTCGACATGCATCTTAATTTCATATATAATTTCCCAGTGTTGTCATGTACTAAATTTTATTCACCAAGCAGCAGAGTTAAGTAGCAAATGTACTCTATAATAAGCAAACACTACAAAATATTCATGTCAAAAGTAATTTTCTGAATCAATTCTAGCAGTTACTTAAGTGTCAGTGATAAGGTGTGTCTGAAGAAAGCTAATGGAATAGAAATTAGAATTGACTAAATAAGACTGACAGATATGAGAACTATTGAATATAACTAACAGAAATGGAGAAGGGAATGAAAAACTGAGTAAAATGAATAGGAGCAGGCATGGTTGTGTGGTAAGAAGTTTGCCTACTGATACACAGTTCTGGGTTCAGTCCAACTGCATGGTAACTTAAGCAAGTGACTTCTACTATAGCTTTGAGCCAACCAATGCCTTGTTAGTAGATGTGGTAGACGGAAATGGAAAGAAGCCCATCGTGTATGTGTGTGTGCGTGTGTATGTGTTTGATCCAGTGTTTGTCCTCCACCATTACTTGACAGCCAGTGTTCATGTATTTAAATCGTCATAACTTAGCTGTTCAGTGAAGGTGCATAGCTTAGTGGTTTGGGCATTTGGCTCATAATCATAAGGTCATGCATTCAATTCCTGGTTTCACATTGTGTCCTTGAGCAAAACACTTTATCTCATGTTGCTCCAGTCCACTCAGCTGGCAAAAATTATTAGTACCTGTATTTCAAAGGGCTAGCCTTGTCACATTCTGTGTCACACTGAATCTCCTTGAGAACTACATTAAGGGTACACATGTCTGTGGAGTGCTCAACCACTTGCACATTAATTTCCTGAGCAGGCTGTTCTGTTGATCGGATCAACTGAAACTCTTGCTGTTGTAACCAATTGAGTGCCAACTTAATGGTTCAGCAAAAGAGACTGATACAGTAAGTACCGGGCTTCAAAAGGAAAAGATTCTGTGGTCAATTCATTAAACTGGAATTCTTCACAACAGTGTCCCAACATGGCCACAGTCTAATGACTGAAACAAGTCAAAAAAAAGAAAGAATAATTGGTTGTTACAATGAAATAAGCATGAAAGTTTAACTCTTTAGCATTCAGATTACTCTGTCAAATATAATTCTTATTTATTCAGATTGCTTTGGATTAGTCATGAATTACCTTGTAGCTTTGAGATTTCAATGATGCAATTGTTTAGTTTTAGAATGACATCGTAGTGTAGGAGTGAGAGGCTGGATCTGGCCAGTTTGAAGATAAAACAGGTAGATTATTTTGGCTGGATGTGGCTGGTTTAAGTGCTACTTTAGCACTAAGGAAAGGAAATAGGAAGTTGTAGTAGTTGAGACATGGAGGCGCATGGCTTAGTGGTTAGGGTGTCAGCATCATGATTGTAAGATTGTGGTTTCGATTCCTGGACTGGGCGATGTGTTGTGTTCTTGAGCAAAACACTTCATTTCACATTGCTCCAGTCCACTCAGCTGGTAAAAATGAGTAACGCTGTGATGGACTGGCGTCCTGTCCAGCTGGGGAACACATACGCCGTTGAAACCGGGAAACTGGGCCCATGAACCTGGCTAGGCTTTAAAAGGGCACGTTTATTTTTAGTAGTTGAGACACAGTTACTCCAGTAGGAATTACAGACATGGCATCTACTTGGAATCAAGACTGACCTCTTGTAGTCAAGAACTTATCTCTGCTCTTTGGTACATGATGAAGAAAACAGGGCAAACAAAAATATTATCTGAACAATTTATGAATTAATTATATCTTCACATCCAGCACACTGTATTTTATTTGCATTTTGAGTTTCTTCAATTGTTTGGCAAAAAAATAATAAAACAGTAATTTATAATTCCCGATTATCTTTAAACTTACTTTTGGGGTAAATGTTGATAAACATGGTGTTCCTACTTCTTAAGTTCAGAACAGTTGAATCTTAAAATTTATGCCAAATAAGTGTGTGTGTGTGTGTGTGTGTGTGTGTGTGTGTGTGTGTGTGTGTGTGTGTGTGTGTGTGTGTGTGTGTGTGTGTGTGTGTGTGTGTGTGTGTGTGTGCGTGTGTGCACATGTGCATGTGTGTGTGTGTGCATATGTTTGTGTGTATGCATGTGTGTGTACGTGTGTGTGTGTATCTTCTCATTGGCACTGCTTGAATAAATGCTATCTGCACTTATATCCTGTGACTTTGCTGTGTGACAAACAGAGATCATTAAAATAAGTACTGAAGCTGATATATGATTAACTAAAAACCAGCATCACCACAGTCCAATAAACAAAACAAGTGAAAGAGTAAACAAGAAATGAGTTTGATAACAACTTCATCCAGTTTAGAATATTGACAATTGATGAAATCTATTTTTCATTATTAATCTCAGAAGGATATAAAATGAAAACTCATAGATGATTGTCAGTTTGAACTGTTAATTAATAAAATATCTTAATTTTGAGTAGCATCTGCAATTAATATTTGAGTTACCAATGAAAATAGGAAGCAAAAAAAACAACAACAACAAAAATCAAAACTATATTTTCATTTGTAATTATTCTTGAATCACAAAACATTTAATTTTATTTGGCATCTTTACTTTGTATGTTATAGTTATGTGTTTATATAATTATTTTAGGTCTGTGGCTTGTATAAATAACAATGATTTCAATTTATTGAGAGGTTTATGTAAACAAAAATAACGAATTTCATTGTGGATTCAGTCGCATAAAAATTCACACATAAAATAAGGATTTCTTTTTAGTTAAATTAAGATAAACATGAGCATGTCATTATATGCAGAAGCATTTGATTAATTATCATCATCGTCATTACCATCATCATCATCATCATCATCATCATCATCGTCATCATTTAATATCTGGTTTCTATCCTTACATGGGCTGTATGGTTTGACTGGATCTGATGATTTGGAGGAATGCATCATAATGCAATGTCTACTTTGGTGTGGTTTCTTCATCTGGATGCCCTTCCTAACACTATACAATGTGTACAGGCTGCCTTTTTTTTTGTTTTTGTTTTTTTGTGGCACCACTACTAGTGATAATCACCTTGTAACTTGCAATGTTAAGGCCCTAAAGATAAGAGAGATGTAGAAAGAGGTAGAAAGTGTGAGTAAATGAATGCTATTGACTCTTCCATAGTGTAGTTTATAAATTAGCAGTAGTTTCAGCTATTTGTGTTGCAGACAATTCATGTTGAAAAGTCTGGCTGTCAGATGATGTCTAATATTAAACATCACCTGACTTAAATTCATGATTGCACCCACATTCTATTCTTCTGCCTACTCTTCTCTCAGGTCTAATCTTTTCTTTTTTTCAATCTCTCAAGCCGAGTTAACTTGATTGATTTGTAATCAACAACTCTGATTCGTTACTACAATGGTGACATTAAAATTGCATTTCAAAGATCTGGCTTTTGTTTATGAAGATTTTCCTAATTTGAAAAAAAAGAAGTTTGATTCACTGGTGTAAGGGGACTTTGAGATACTGTGGTGTTTCAACCTCATTATGGGTCTCTTCAGTCAAAGCTACTCTGGACTGATGAATCTGACAAAAGCACAAGCTCTTGTTTATAGAAATCAGCAAACAAACTATTTTCTGCTGCATGCAGGTGCCTAACAAACAGATAATAATTCACGGGCTGCACACAGAACAATAAGATTCCAAACAATAAGATATCTATTCATTCTTAATACATTCTGTCAGATTTGAATGTGAATCTTTGATCGATGTTGTTTTTCTTCACCAGAGATGGAGCATTCTCTGATCAAATATTCACATGCGAATCTGCCAGAAGATATTAAGAATTATTATTTGGATATTTGCTGTTCTGCATGCATCCCATGAATTATATTTTTGCTCTTTTTCCTAAACTTATAAAATTTCTTTTTGAAGTGGTGGTGGTGATGGGAGATGGTCCTTGTCAGAGAAAGAATGGTAGTGCCCATGACCTTTTTCAAGGCCTCTAAAATAAGTGGAAAGAAGAAAGAAATTTATCTTCAAGCCAGAAACTTAACTACAATATTTTATAAAGAATGATTTCCATTAAAGATATCCAAGGGTTTTTAATCATTTCATCAATTCTAAGACACTAATGATGCTAATATTAAAGCTATTATGAAATAATTCCAGTAACTAAGATAAATCAATTTGGAATTAATTTCAAGAGCAGCAAATAAAATTGCATTCGCACATTGGAGTCTCATGAATGTCTTTTACTATAATGGATCCAAGCAAATATCTGAAATATTTATTCCTGCTGCTGTTTGTTGTATTTTTTATATTAAAGAGAATAATGACAACTTACTATCACCACTACTTGTATTGCCATCACTGTCATTTGCTAATCTTCAAGAATATCAATATTTTGCCAGCTTTTAATTATCGTTATTGTTTGTGTGATGAGATAATTACTCTCCCTGATTTATATTTCCAAATGAAGAAATTTGAATCATATTTTAGAAGTCACTTACTAGTTAGAGAAGGTGCATGGCCTTGAGATTTTTGACTTATGATTATGGCCAGTCTCTCAGTTAGTTACAATGGTGAATGTTCTAGTTGATGCAATAAACAGAACAGCCTACATGCATACTCTTAACATAGTTGTCAAGGAAATTCAATGAGACATAGAATGTGACAAGGTTGGCCCTTTGAATTACAGGTACAATTCATCTTTGCCAGCTGAGTGAACTGGAGCAATGTGGAATAAAGTGTCTTGCCAGGAATTGAGCTCTCAGCCTTATGATTGTGAGTCGAATATCCTAACTACTAAGCCATGTACCATCACTTTTTATGATCCTAAGGTCATAGATTCAGTTCATGGACGCGATAGCATATTGTATCCTAGTACAAAACATTTCCTTCCATATGGCTCCAAGCTACTCAACTGCAATGATTAGCAGCCAGATGGCAGTGCAGCCCCCTCATCTTCCAGTCATCACATCCTGAATTTTCTGCTGAATCAAAACTGAAGAAGAAAAGGAGTCTATAGTCTGCCAGCAATTGCATATGTATCTAAAAACAATTAGCAAAAGCAGGATACATCTTATATAGTTACACTCACTCACTTACAAGTAACAGCTGGCTGTATTTTAATTACTAATAACTGAAGGAAAGAAAGATCCAAAATTTACAAAATTAATTTGTATTAATATAATGCAATGGAATAAATTACAAATTGCACATTTGTATTTTAAAACATTTAATGTTTAAATGAAACTGTGTTCATTTAGTTCACATTGATATGCTCTTTCTATACTGGTCTTGTTCGCTGGATCACATTTCAAAACTAAAGAAGTACAACAGTATATTTTCTACAGGAATAGTAAAACAAAAGATTAAAACTTGAGTCTGTAGACATATTTGTCATTTTAACAAATGTACAAACATGACTGTGGAAGTAGGATGTTCACTTTGCAATTGTTGGTACTGGGCTTGCTCCCATTGCATCTGGAAAGTCTTGCTTTGACCTTACTGGCAGAGAAGCATCTGCTGTGACTATTGAGACTCTCATGAGAGTGATAGTCCTTGTTAGAGTTACATCATTTGAAGGTGTGCTGTATGGCAGTCTTGTCCCAGTATGGTTTTACCATAAATTTAATTTTTTCATCACAAGCTTCAGTCTCTCCTCTCATCTTTTTTAACTTGGCCAGAATCCAGTGGGATCTACTTCCTCCCTATATATACTATTGAGGCCAGCAAGTATCCTAGGATGTAGTTCTAGGGTGGTCATGGGCAGAATGCATTCATGTTACAGAACAACTATGGACTATGTACAAAATCACTCTGTAACACAGCCACACACATGGGCACACACACACACACACACACACATTTATATATATACATGCACACACATCATACATACATATACATATATACCTACCTACCTACATACATGCATTCACTCATATTTGCATGCACACTCATACATACATACACACACACTCATGCATGTGCATATATGTGTGTGTGTGTGTGTGTGTGTATTGTATGTATGTATGTACGTATGTACATATGTATGTATGTATATATGTATGTATGTATGTATGTGTGTGTGTATGTATGTATGTATGTATGTATGTATGCACACTCACACACACACACAATACACAGTAGGTAGTAAATAGTAGATAATACATAACTTAATGAATAAAAATTATTAACTTCAAATATTAAAACATCTGAAGAAGCCGGGAGAAAGATTAAAAAAAGTTGCACAGAAGAAATCATATGATGTCTTCATCAAATTTCAGGAGAGAACTATTGAAAAACAAATTTAATCAGAAACAAAATTGAAAAAATAAAATGATTCAAAAATCAAAATTTTCATTAAAAATAAACGTAAGAAAACTTATAAAACAAATAATCATAGATAATGAGAAATAAAAACAAATTTAAAAGAACTTCGATAAAATAACGGACATACAATGTCAAACTAACAAATATAGTTGGACAGACATTTTCTTTCGTTCAGCTACAATTCACTTATGCAAGAGAGAAAAAAAAACTGACAATGTATGTCCGTTTTTTATCAAAGATTTTTATTTTATCAACCATTATCTATGATTGTGGTATTTTTTTTTTTTCTGTTTTAGTTTTCTTTATGATTCATTTTTAACGAGTCATAAAACTTTTTTTTTTTCATTTTTGCTTCTGATTTTTAAACATTTTTTTTTTCTATATCTTTCTTCTGAACTTGATGAAGATATTACATGATTTCTTAGTGTAGATCATGTTTTTTTAATGCTTTTTTCCCCCCTTCTCCAACGTCTTCTGATGTATAAATATTTGAAGATGATATTTTTATTCATTATCAAACTATATGAGGTTTGATCAAAAAATATCAGGACTGGTGCTATAAAAAGAAAACTGCAACACATTTCATTTCGGCATTTAATCTCCTTCAGAGTAACCCCATTTTGAAGCCACTTACTTTATCCAGCATCTGTCCATAAGTGGAAGCATTCCTGGAACTCCTTTTGGGGGACAGAGGACAGCTGCCTTGCTACATTCCCTTGAATATCCGCAATGTCTGGAAATCTTATTCTTTTCAAGTGGTATTTGATTTTTGCTTTGGTTTAGGGATCTTAACCATAGACACACTATTTGTCACCAGTTATGACCCTCTTTAAACAGAGATCCTGCACAACTGAAATCAAATCTTCTTTTTGAGATTATCACACTCTACACACTTTACTTCCAAGCAATGCTATAAGAAACAGAAGTGAGTGAGAACATAACTTAGTGTGCATGGCTTCACTAGGTGTACTTTAGTTCCATTACGATAGCAACAGTCCTGGTACTTTTTTGATCAGCCCCTGTATATTATTCTACTAATGGTGAAAGAAGGTTTTGAAACAATTTCATAATATAACTATTAACAAAGATATTTCAGTCAACTGTTTCTTGTATTGAACACTTTTGTAGTAACTACAGCTTTATTTGTAATACTATTACAGATTGGCATAGGCATGTCTGTATAGTTAAGAAGCTCACTTTTCTACCATGTGGTTTTAGGTTCAGTTCCACTTTGCAGCCTTTGGGCAAGTATTTTCAATCTGCTATAGCTCCAGGACAACCAATGTCTTGTGAGTGAATTCAGGTGGAAATTATGTGAAAGCCTATCATATATATATATATATATATATATATA
>NC_068982.1:127821388-127828444 GCF_001194135.2 Octopus bimaculoides
ATACATATGTATGTGCTTCTTTTATGCTTGTCATCTTCCTCCACTACTCGACAGCCAGTGTTGGTTTGTTTACATCTCCATAGCTTAGAAGTTCCATAAAAATGACCAATAGAATAAATGACAGACTTAAAAATAAGTACTGAGCTCGATTTGTACGACTAAAATACTTCAACGCCATGCCCCAGTAAGGCCGCAGTCCAATGACTGAAACAAGTAAAAGCTAAAAGTTGCTACATATATTTAAAAGCTTTTGTTGTATGAGTAAAGCTCTTCCCCCCACATGCACACACACACACACAAACACACACACACACACACACACACACACACATACAAACATACACACACACAAACACATACATATACACTCACACACATAATAGGATGATACATTCTGGGCCCCTAAACCCATAAAATCAGTACCAGCTGAACACTGAGATGAACGTAATCAACTTAAAACCTCTTTCAAACTTGCTGGCCTTGTGCCAAGATTTGAAACAATTACTAAAACATTTAAAGAGTCGATGTTTACTGGAGAATATGCTCTTGTTTCTCCATTTAAGTAATCCATTATCAGTTTAAAATATTTTAAGTCCATCTATCATACAAAGCTTGCACTCTTTTCTATTTGCCGTGTCTGAAAATAGATATTACATTGCTTCAACCTCAGACATAGTTAAATGTCGTTGTATTATGCAGAGCCAAACATTTAATAACAAGAAAAAAATATGTAAGACAATAATATATATCGAGTTTAAAATCTGAAAGTACTAGTTTTGAACTACAATGGAGTATCGTAACCACTGCCCCTGCATACAAGTGAAATAAGATGAGTGCAAGTTTTGTACCATAGAGAGGTAACTTGAAATATTTTTAGCCGATGATAGATAACGTGATCTGAGAAACAAGAGCGTATCCTATCGGATTTAAAGGATATAAATTGAATACCGAAACGCAACTAACGAGGCAGTGTTATCTAGTCCCCGAAAGAGAAGCAGAGGTTGCTAACCTCGTTAGGTTATATGTGCTGGATGCTCTTAAAAACGTACATACCCTCACAATTCGTGTAGAGGGGTGATGGTTTGGCAGTCTCAAGCTTTATTTATGATCACCACGCCAAGGATAAGTTCAGGAATAATCTTAGAATCAACTTCAGAGAATTCGGCCTAATTGTTGTTGCTGCCACTCACTTAACACAGGTCGACTAACTGGACGTAATACCATACTTTAAGACAAGTTAAAAATATCTCTACAGAAAGCCCAACGAGAAAACAGTTTATGTCTATAGACAATCTAGCCATCACCCCAGCAGCAGAAATCCGAAATAGGTATCAGTGGCACAATCTCCAATCTATTCGCGAACAAAGATCTTCAACAGGGTCACATCCCATTAATACGAGGCATTAGAGAGGAATAACTTTACTGCTAAGTTAATGCAAATGGACAATCCCCATCCTTCCCCCAAATCTGAAAAACATTTAGAAAAAGAAAGGTGATATGGTTTAATCCTCTATGCAATATAAATATTTTTACAAGTACAGCTAGGAGCTTCTTGACGCTCATTTTAAAAGGCATCTTCCAAGAATCACTTCCTTCCCTGGACGTCAGTTCTCAGCAATTCCGTCTCTGCTGCCTATATCTTTCCTGCACATGCTGACTCACAAAGATTCAAGAGGAACATTAATAGCAACAATCGTGCGTGCCTAGGGACACTGCATCTACTTCTAGACCCAGAAAGTAATAAAAGAAAATTCTTTTTAGCTCAGCTGATTGTTTATGGCTTTTACTGCAAATTTTATATAAGAATCTCTTTTCAATAAAATGGAATGGAGAAGCACTAGTATATGACATTTGTTGTTACATCATTGACAGAAACATGTTCTTTCGGATGGTAGTGATCTATTATTAGTTCGTAACCTTGAGTGACTAACATGAATAATCTTAGAAAGACAAACTCGATTACAAGTTGAATATTTGATAAGATCATTAATATCTATAGGGTTTCCTTTCCCCGCATCAGGTTTCAGCTATGAATGTTTAATACATCTCTCTTTAAAATGCTTGACCACATTGAATATATCTTCCGCCATGATGCACTATCAGTTGCATTTTCCCATCTTTCTACACGAATAATATTTTTCTATATTTTCTTCAAATTAAAGGCAGTCTTTGTATCTCAACTTCGATTTGTGCGGAAGCATTCTTTTCCCAGAACATACTTCTCCATAGAATAGATGCTTTGGAATTCTTGTATCTTCCGTACAAACTATATGGTCTGTTCACCTCAATCTGCTATTTGCATTAGAACTTCTGTGATTACAATATTTGCGAACTCCAATACGCCAACGTCACTTTCATAATCCCTCTTGGTTATGCTAAATTTGTCGAAGAGACTTTTAATGTAAACGATTCAACTATTAAGCATGTTTGGAATGTAATATAAATGTTTCACAGTCATTCAATACAACATACAAAAATGCATGTTTTGAAAATAGATATTTTACTAATTTTTTCATATAAATCGTGAAGATTGTAATATTTCAAAAAGATATTTATGACTTAATTCTGTTTGAAATGTCGCCATGAAGATTTGCCCTCCTGTTTAACATGCAGCCATTATTTTCAAGTTTTACAGCAATGCTATTAATTTAGGTTTCTCATGAGGTTTTCCAGTGCTGTCCTAATAAAGAATAACAGTTTTATCAAGATTTATTATGGCTTGATATATTACATGCCGATGAAATTTAATCCGTAAGAATTTGAAGATCTTTTTTTCTTTATTATTGTATGTAATGATTTCACTGCCGTCAGCATAAAAGGTCTCTTTTTAGAGATTGAAAAGTTAAAGTATGTGATTTAGAATTAAACCATTAAGTAAGCAGCGAATATACTTTCTATATACTTAGTTATTACTTAAGATTAGCCTGTGAGAGCGATTGATTTATACTTTTGTGAAGTACATAGTAAATAAAGTAAGAGCAGTAATATTACTGTGTTATACCACCACTAATTGAAAATGAGTTTGAGCATTTCCCACTATTTAAATGAGACTCTCTTATTTCAACATGAAAAAACTCCATGTTTGTGACTTTATCAGGGCAACCAATTTTCTGAGAATCTCCCATAATGCATCTCGGTTCACTGAATCGTAAACTTGAGTGAGATCAGAAGTAATTATAGAGTGCAAGTCTCTCTGCTCAATGAATTTTTATTGTAACTGACGAGCTGAAAATAATCATCTCATTGGTTCCTCGCGCAGCATAAAAAAGATTATTGAGACTCGAGAAGGCATATGCCAGTGTGTTGAATGAACCTGTGAAGATTAATTCTACTCAATATTTTCCCTAAAAGTTTGGGGATGGAAATGCTTCATTAATCACCATGCGTCTTACTCGCTGTTTTGTTTGTGCAACACTTTCAACAACGGATCTCTCCAATCTTGAGGAAATGTATCGTTTTTCCTGTAGATATTATCCAAAATTTTGCAGAAGATCCAGCACCATATTTTCCTCTCGTTTGAGCACTTCTGCAGAAACCATACCAATGCCAAGAGCCCTCTATTTTAAAGTTTGCGTCACCCATCTCTTATTTTTCCATTGACAATAGATAATTCATCAAGGAAGTGATTATAGGAGTTTGCTGAATGAATTCTAAATAAAAAATGGGGTGCCAATCAATGTTTGATGAATAATTTAGCAGATCAGTAAAATATAGTTGCCATCGTTGAAGCATTCTGTTTAATTCTTTGATAAATGTTTCACCATTCTTAGGCCTAACGGTGTCCCAGAAAATTGAGCGAGAATCTTAAACTTGATATATAAGAGAGTAAAGCTCCTTGGTATTCTTTTTGTTGCATACTTCTGCACTTCCATCACTTATTTTTCATGCTTCTGATTCCTTTCTCAATCTTTAACTTAGCAGTTTTATATTAGGACAGTAAATTTTCGTTTTGACGGAGTAGTTTATTTAGGTCTCTTTGCCAGGGTAATAATTGTTTAAATTTTGGGCTAAAGGTTAGCAATTTTAGAAGAAGGAGGTAAATCGACTACATTGAACCCAGTGCTCAGCTGTTACTTATTTTATCAATCCAGAAAGAATGAAAGGCGAAGTCGACATCGACAGAAATTGAACAGAGACCGTAATTAGCCTGAAGAAATGTAGTTGAGCATTTTATCCAACACGCTAACGATTCTGTCAGTTTGCTACCTCTGCCAGAACAATAATAAGCCTTGTACTTTGTGCTATCGTCAAATTAATTCTTGCTTCTGGACTTTGTAACTCCTAATACTTTTTTAAAACTTGGTAAGCCTTGTTTTTGAAAACTTCTTACTTTGTAGTTGTCGGTGAGTCGTCATTCATTTACGCAGTGGCAATATGATTTGTCCGATTTAGTTTGCCAGACATTTGTAACAAGTTATTGCATACAATATAAACAATTTTGTAATAGCAGGGTTGGGAATTTGTTTACTTAAGAATATTCTCTTCAATGTCTTAGGATGTCTTTTGCTTTTGATGATTTGTTACTTTTCCAAAACATTTTCATTTTTCGTTCTTCATATATAATAGATCAGATAGGTTTTTACAAATATGCTAAAATATTTCGGTATTTCTCGAGTTCAAGACAAAATATAAACAGCAAAATTTTTTCTCCGTTTTACTGTTTATTCTCCTCTCTTTTCCCTCGCCCTCTCCATTCCATTCGTAATTAGACAAAGTGGAACTGCTCTTTGAACAAGTATGTTTTCCTCTTCATCCAGCTTTTTTTTCTGCTCGTCCAGTATTTTTCTCTGCTCATCCAATTGTTTTTTTTTTTTTGCTCGTCTAGCATTTTTTTTTTTCGTCCAATTTTTTTATCATATTTTGTAGGATTATTTACGACTACTTTGCCAGGTTGAATGGAATGTGTTTTTAGATAAGATATGTATGTATGTATGTATGAGTACATGCGTGTATGAATGTATATAAGTATATTTGTGCGTGTGTGTCTTTGTCCGTGTGTGTATCTTTGTCTCTCTCTCTCTCTCTCTCTGTCTTTGTCCGTGTGTGCGTGCTTTTGTGTATATAAGTGTGTATGTGCGTGCATGTGTATGTATGTATCTATGTAATAATATATATAAACTCTTCGAATCAATAAAATCCATATTCATGTCTCACACAAGTGTAATAAAACGCCAGTTGCCAGAGTGTTTGTATGAAGATGTTCGGGCACAGTATATTATACGATAAAATTCGTAATGAATGAGTGAAAGGAAAAAAAAAAAACATTCCAGCGGAATCGCTGACGACTCACAAAGTGAAGAGGGAAAATATCAAAGAAAGTAAGAATTAACTTTTAAAACTTAATTCCCATGCTTAAGTAAAAGTTTGTACATTGTTAATAAGGATAGTTACAGTAACGAAAATGTTCCGGTATTACTAAATTTCGTCAGTGCAGCACACTCAGCACGCGCCTGTCTGATTAATAAGATTGGTAGGCTTTGCACAGTTGTTAAAAATCCATGGTTTTGTGCTCAAGGCCAGCACTATGTACAAAGCAAGCCATGTGATCACCCAAGTTGCTTAAATCTGTGGGCACTACACAAATTCTGAAGACAGAATTTCTTAATCTAACTACAAGCAGGGATTTTCAAAAAATATAAAAAGGAAACAAAGAAAAAGAAATAAGTTGTAACACACACACACACACACACACACATATGTATACACACATACTGGGAGAAGAAGACACACTTTTAGGAATGGCCTTGAGCGCTGAGTTCTCAAGCGTTGACCTTGTTTGTGATCAGCCGTTATTTGTATAATATCTAACAAAGTGAGTTAAGGGTATCCCTGTAAGAAGCCAGCGGCATAGATTAAGATAAATCAAGCAGATATATATGGAATATTAATATATTAATATATTGAAATTACTCTATTTGTAGAAAAGAGAAACACTTGACAAATAAGACTATTGTTTGTATATATATGTGTGAGAAGGAGTGTAAATTTTCTATTAAGTGTAAAAATTAACTTTTATTTTCTTGAATTTATTTTGCTTTTTCGTTGCGCATCGCCAACGATTGCAGTTAGATGTTTGCTTTCTTTATTCAAAAAGCTAATTTCAACATATTAGAAAATATTTTATTTATTTATTTATTTATTTATTGCGTGACATTCGGTACACCAACACCCACCATATTTACTTTTATCTATTTATTTTTATTTATCTATTTATCTATCGGCATCATTGGCATATTTGAAATATTTCCCCAAGCTCGCTATTGTTGGATATTTATTACATTTGTTTACAATTAAATAATCGAAGTAACCTCTAAATGGTGTGATTAAACCTTTTGGCTTTTGATTAAAATGAAAATATTCAGACTGTTATCTTTAACACTTTTTTCAGTAAACATTTCCTTGTATTTTTCATGTGTGCATTAGTTTACCCTTTTCACAATATGAAACACATCTAAACATTTTCCCATAAAATGGATAGAATGAGGATGTCTTGTTAATCCACTCATAAGCAAAAAGTAAAAGATAGAACGGTTTTTGATGAGTTGAAACAGAGAATGAGGGAGAAAATTTGTCAGGCATATTACACGACGTATGTGCACATTGCTCCTTTTAATACAATATCTCAAATTTTATAAAGCAGCGGTACGTCAGTATTCAGTTTTTCTGAACAATTTTGGTGCTTTTCTTTCTCATCTTTCTGATGAGCAGCATTGCTCGAAACGTTATGCACCCACTCTTATTTCTAGAGTTTGTCCTAACAAGAATATCAATGTCATCTACACACCTACAGTAAAGCAAAACACTTGTGGATTGTTCAGCTAAGAATTGTTTAAGTTTTCTCTACCACATATATAAAACATACAGGGGTGTATTTTTTCCCCCTCTGAAGAGGGGAATATGAATTTAACATTTAATTAATTCACTGAGTATTAATTGAAACAGCTGTAAGAGATGAAGATTGATTTGTTCTTAATAATAAAAATTATAACTTCCCAATCTCCATATATATATATATATACATATATATATATATATATATATATATATATATATATA
>NC_068982.1:127828844-127832754 GCF_001194135.2 Octopus bimaculoides
GTGTGTGTGTGTGTGTGTGTGTGTGTGTGTGTGTGTGTGTGTGTGTGTGTGAACATCAATTGACTAAGTTGCACAAGCAACGAAAATTTTGGAAATTTTTCGGTGGGGGAGAAAAAATATAAATAACAAATGAGCGGAAATTGAACAGGTGAGTGTCAGATATTAAAGCAGTATGAATCTCCCAGGACAACAATACACACACACACACACACACACATTATTTTTAAAAAATTTTTAAGGGGAAAAAGAGCACACGTGGTGTAATTAAATAGTTGCCTTGGTGTGGTTTTTGTTTGAGAAGAAAATTTCTTGGCGGACATGTTGAGTTAGAAACACAAGCATTGCGGTCGATGTAATCGATAAGCCCAGGCCTTGTGCCTGTAAGTAGAAAGGATTATTTAGAAGTACATTTGAATTTTAGCAACCTCGTAATATTAACCATTTTGAAATTTCTCAACGCTTTGAAAATACTAATCAGAACACGTGTGTGTGTGTGTTTGTGCGTGCGTGTATGTATGCATGCACGTACACAATCTTCTTCCTTTGAAGCCAGTCTTCTTAACATGGTTGTATCTTAGTATCTATATTATTTCTTTTCCGATGACATGAGTCATCGGAAAAGAAGAAAAAATGTGAGTGCCACAACGTTCAACTCTTACGAAGCCTAAGTAGTTATATTATTACTTCACTAGATTGTCGGTAATGACTTCTGAAGTGTGTAGCCTTAACCATTTGTAACGAAGAAATCAGTATGTTAGAAATGGCTGAAAGACTGGTTCTGTAATCAACTTAGATATAACAGTGAATAACTTTGCTCTCGGCATTCCATTTCTTATAGCTTCCAGTGTTGATATTAGTACATGGCATTTTCTGCGTATAGTTTTGCTAAAACCTTTCGAGTCAATGCAATGTAATTCATCTGCTATTGCAACAATAGCACCAAACTAACTCAGTCTGTTGGATCAGTGACCTTCTTTATGTACTTTTCGTTCTTAGTCTTTTTATTTTCCACCTTCTATTCATCACAGCAACTGAACAAGCTGTAGATATTCTGTCTGAGGTGTGCTATTAGAACGATAGTATATTAGTGTGTGTGTGTGTATTCTAAATCAATGTTCTTTTCATTTCGTGGAATGACTATTGCAGTTCTTTGTTGTTGTTGTTGGCAGACTAAAGTGAAATGTTCTTGCTTCTCACAGATGTAACGTGTCTAACTGAACCATACACACGTACACATGAACACCCATATTCTTTTCCACACGCATACATATACACGCATATATATATATATATATATATATATATATATATATATATATATTCTCCCCCTCTCTCTTTGTCTCTCTCTCTCACACACATACACACAAGATTTTTCATTTAACATCACTAAGACATGTCCAGTGTCCTGAGCCATGCAAAGCATCTGTACAAAGTTACACGTGCACATACATATAGATATGTGAGTACATGTATAGGTGTATGTGTGTGTGTGCAAATATAAATGTATGTGTGCGTGTGCTTGTACGTATATGTATGTATGTATGTATGTATAGATAAAGTTGATCTGACAAATTCAACGTTGAAGAAAAATGTTTTTGTTAGTTTTCGTTCATTTTTAATTAGATATAAATTATTTAAAAAGAGCCATTTATATCTCTGATATGCCCTTTATATTTTACTCACTTTTTGCTTTAAATCACCAACAGCACAGCTAGCTTTACACCCACCGAATAATAATCCACCCCCTCTCTCTGGTTATGAACGAATTTGTAAGAATTCCTACCAGTTAGTTATTTTATGAAGACTAATTCAAAGCATACAATTTATCTTGTAAAATTCGTAGCAAAAAAAATCTTCTTCACATGAAATTATTTATTGAAATGTCGTAGGACATCGACCGGATTCGTGTTTTATCAGTATATTTTATTTTCTATATTTTACATGTTTGAAATTATGCAAACTAGTATCATTAAATCAACATTTAAAATGCTGAAGCTTTCCATTTAAAAGTTGTTAAAGATAATCTGTGACGTAGCGTTGATTTCGACCAGTGTGGCGGGTACGTATTTTCTCAATTAAATTGGATCCACTTTTATGCTGTCTAATTTACGAAAAACGCTGAACTAAAAATATATCACATGATATAATTATATTTACACAGAGCTGCGGTGGTGGTGGTGGCAGCAGTGAAGTTAAGTTGTCCGAACTTGTTGATCCCCGCAGGCTCCGAGGGTGCAATTTAAAAGTCACTCAGTAGTTTTGTTGGAAATGAAATTGTTTCCGAATTCGGTGTAACCGCAAACAATATTATTACCACAACAGATATTAATTTTCTGTTGCAGACTAGTAACAAAATTAGTCACCGTTTCTTTTCTTTTCTTTTTTTTCTCTTGATTTTCTCTTTTACGTTAGTTAAATATGACCCTGGCACATATCTCCATTTTGTCTCTACGATATATAATTTTCTTTTCTTTATTTTATCATTTGCAGCTTGTAAGGTTTGTTTACAACTAGTAATGTTTCAGCACTCACACACGCGCGCGCACATATATTATATGCATATATATATATATATATATATATATATATATATATATATATGTATATTCTATCTGTCTGTCTGTGTATCTATCTATCTATCTATCTATCTATCTATCTATCTGTCTGTCTATCTATCTTTTCACCTATATATCAACCTATATATTGTATGTATGTATGTATGTATATGTGTGTGTGTGTGAGTGTGTGTCTGTGTGTTTGTCCGTGTGTGTGTATTTGTATATGCATTTATATATAAATAATATTATATATGTGTGTGTGTGCATATATGGGTACAGGACGTCACCAACTGTGTAAACAACATGAAATAATAGGAAAACAAACGAGTTAAATACGCAAACGACAAGAAAAAAAAACATGGAAATCAGGACAAATAAACAAAGAGAACGACCCTCCATCAGTTGGCTGTTTTAGAATTGAACAATTTGAGTCTTCAAAGACAGTTGCTCCCAAAAATTCCAAAATAAAATTTAGGATTTATGGAGGATTAGAGTTGGGAACAAAAACAGGACAGTGGAGACATACAAGGAAACCGAACGAAAACAAACATGGAGGGTTGTTAGACCAGAACGTGAGAAAAACAGTAAACGCTGGGAGAAATATTTTCTATGAAAAGAGACAAGATAGAAGAGAGAGAAAGAAAACATCCAGCCCTTTGAATGTCCGTGCAGGAAAAGAAAGATGGACGATTGTCACGTGTGAGCAACGAGAGAGAGAAAAAGAGAAAGGGGGAGAGAGAGACAGATAGAAAACGGTGAAGGGGGAGAAAAGGGAATTAGAGAAAGGTGGGGTAAAAAAAAGGTCAGAGTAGAGTCACATCAAAAAGGTTAAGATAAACTGACTTGAAAATGGATGCGTGGCATTCAATTAAATAATAATATAAATAATATATATCGTCCATCTTTCTTTTCCTCACATAACCATCTTTCTTTTCCTGCACGGATGTTCAAAGGGCTGGACGTTTTCTTTCTCTCTTTTCTATCTTTTCTCTTTTCAAAGAAAATAGTTCTCCCACGTTCACTATTTTCCTCTCGTTCTGGTCTAACGACCCTCCATGTTTGTTTTCATTCGGTTTCCTTGTATGTCTCCACTGTCCTACTTTTGTTTCCAACTTTGACCCTCCATGAGTCCTAAATTTTATTTTGGAATTTATGGGAGTAACTGTCTTTGAAGACTCATATTGTCGCTGAATTCTCGAAATGAGGAGTAGATAGACAACTGACAACTGATAAAGGGTCGTTCTCTACTTGTCTTCTTTTCCATTTTTTCTCTTTCGTTGTTAGCGTATCTAACTCGTTTGTTTTTCGTATTTCATGTTGTTTATACAGTTGTTGACGTCCTGTACCCATAT
>NC_068982.1:127833260-127839541 GCF_001194135.2 Octopus bimaculoides
GGCTGTACAGCCTTTTTGTTTGTTTATTTCACCGTTTCGTTTTCCTGTCTTGTTTTCCGTCCGCCACTACCCTCCACGAAAACAATTTAATTTGTGTTCGTGGGAAGAACCATTTTAACGATGCGTACTGCCTTAATTCTTCGAAACGCCGGAGTTTTAATGGTGGCAGCTGATGAAGGGGATGTTTCTATGTGGCCTGCTTGTTTGTTGCACCTTGTTTACCATTTTGTGCTTGTTCTTTTGCCACGTCATGTACCCAGTTATATATCTATATGTACATGTAGATGAACGTATATACATACATGTACATATATATGCATATACTCATATATTGTTTATATATATATATATATATATATACATACATACACACATACATGTATGTATGTGTTTGTATATAGCTATCTATATATGTGTGTATACTCACGTCCTCCCGTACTTGCATGGGTCGGACTTCGGACGGGGTCAGTTAAAACAGATTTTCTATGGTTGGATGACTTTCCTGTCGCTAACCCTCACCTGTTTCTAAGCAAGGTAACATCTTCCCTGGTATGTTTTCGCAAAATATTGTTGTATAACAGTGATGCACATTTACAACTACCATTCAGTGTCGAGACAAGGAGACACAAACATACATCTACTCTCTCTGTGTGTGTCTCTCTCTCACACACACACACACACATATACATACACATGCTTGTACATAAACACACACATACACAAACACACGCACATACATATACATACTTTACATAAACACACACACACACACACACACATATCGGAGTTATTCAGTTATGTTTATATTTGCATAGTGGCTTGTTCTGAGATCGTGTGATTGAAACGGAAATAATTACATTGGGAGAAGAGACATTTTAGGCATTTGAGGACATAAAATAACTGTTATATTCCCATTTCATTTATCTCTTAATAGTTTCAGAACTGAAGTTCACAATATTTCGTACACTCTAAGTGTTTGAATGTGATATTGTTTCTGTCTTTCTTTCGTTTTCTGCTAAATGTAAATTCTTAATGATGTTTAAGATAACACCATTCTTGATCCAGTTCGTGAAAACCTCTCAATTCGTTGGAGTTCACTTTAATCCTCTAGTCATTTGTGTTTAATGAACCACCGTTGGCCAATTATACTTAGTGCGTTTTAGTTTCACAACAAAAGCCAAAACACTTAAGTAAGACAGCGAAATCTAGTTGAGGGGAAATACTTCATATTTATAAGATTTAATAGGCTAATTTTCTGGTATTTAGCAAAATGCGTCTACATTGATATATATAGTCAAAACATAATTCTCTGAAACTAGCGAGAAAAGTTATTGTTCGTGTAAATTTTTTGATAATTGGATTAAATTTTCATTCAACTGTTTATGATTTAATATCAGAAGATCAGTATCAAGAAATATGGCCTGTAAGACTTAAAACGTGGGATTCATCGGTTCGGAGTGGAAGAGCCAATGAGAAGCTCGTGAATAAATTCACAACCTTCTTGAATTTTAAGAGGCGATTTCTCATCCATGGGGGTCAGAAAAATCTCTCACAGCGAAATTTCTCTGGGAATCTCTGTCGAAAACGGGTGGGGATAGCAGTAGTGTAGCTAGATAGGGGGCGAGTGGCTGGCACTTTCGGGTTTGCTGTAAATACCTATAAGGGCTTATGGGTCCGGGGCATGGTAAACTCCAGGGCTGCTCTGGGCGGCACATGTGGGAGATTGTACAGTTTTCAAATCTTAATTTTTGTCAAACACTTCCTAAAGTAGCCCTTGTTTAGAATCCCTCCAATAATTCAGTCTTCCCCGTTCATATTAAATTCCTGCTTATTTTTATTAGTATAACACAGAAGTGAGCAAGCATATTTCGGAACTATAAAATGAACTTGCCAATCACGCAATAAAACGGGAAAGTATATACTATTTAGTTGAAAGATCGACTTAAGAGGGTTAGCTTAAAATCTGTAGATTATTGTTGGTAAACAAATATATAAGAACATACTTATATACTGTACTAGTAAATACTATACCATTTGTCCATTCTAATTGTTAATGCTTCACGGAACGACTCTGCCTTACTTTAGTCCCATTGATAATTTTAAAGAAAATCTCTATGATTCCCTTAACGATTATAGTAAAGCAGCATGCTATATCTAAATTCCTCAGTCATTTAGTTATTTCGTCTTTAAACTAAGATATTGATACTCAGTAAATGGAACAACTGTAACCGACTGCCTTACGTAGGTTTAACTATAGGATTCTACATTAATCATTCATTTACTTAAATAGTATGAGTCTTAAAAAAACCACCTTGTAATTGGCTCAAGCCTAATGGTTTCGAGAAATCTCTGATTTCCTCAAAATGATGACAACAAACAGTGTTTGGTGTCAGTTCAACATGAAAAGAAACAGTAACTGTTTGATTGCTTCAAGTAGCTATTTCTTGCTACCAATGCTAGTCACTGATTGTGATTAACTGTCTTGTTTCAAAACAATCTGGCTGCAGCCAATAATATGTTAACACATGGCTCCCTGTGGATATCTTGTCAGAAAGAAATCTATTTATCTTCTTGGCTTTGTAGTTTGAAACGGTTTGCTTAATGCAAGCACTGAACCGGCCAGAATATCACTAAGCATGACGCTGCTATACATATGTTCACACAGCGATTGTATTACTATTTTATTTGTCTATGTGCCAAACTACTTTGAAGATGGGTTGAAAGATAAATTATCTCTTCTTTTTGAATTAATCTTGAGTATATTCCTCTCGTGATATTCGCTGACTTCAGTACTAAAACTACTGACTTATTAGTCTTGACTTATATCACAGGTATACATTAAAATAAGTAGACGCTTTCTAAGTCCTTTTAAAATTCTTGGCCTTGTACACTCAGCGTGACAGTACAACATATTTCAAAATCACTCGCATACAACCACAACATAAGATGGACCACATACACAGATATTTCTACTGAGTTGTGCATCCAGCTGATAGAGGTGATAACGATGCTATCGTTAAGTGCAAGAGAAAGGATTTCATTTTCCACAACAAGAATAGTGTTGTTTGTCAGTGTTACAATAGATGAAAGATCTTTAACGTTATATCATTTTCTTAAACTACTATCAGAGACACTCAACGAATGGTTTAAGGTGGTTTAGTCTAAGCTGAGACAACAATCATACTCAAACTCAACAATCAGACTCCTATTTAACTGATTTCGTAATAGTATCGAAATACTTAGACATGCAAAAAGAAAAACTATACCAAAAATATGTTCAGGAAAAAATATTTTTAATGCGTTAAAACAGGCATTATAAACCCAGCTTCGTGTATGGAGACTGGGGTGACATTTTTTGGAGAAAAAGATACGTCTTGTATGTCATCAAATACAGTAATTAAGAGGAAGATGAGGAGGAAGGGCACAGTCAATCTAGGAATAGAGCTGCCATTCTAAGCTGCTCAAATACAGTAGTTACCCACGGATTTAACCCACCGATAATAGGAAAGAGCAAAGAAAAAAGAGTGCTCTTTTGATATGTGATCTACAGGGGAGATTGCTTTAGGTTACAGTTTTACTTTTCAATTTCTAAAAACCCGTAAGATGTTGGCTAAAGATTTTTACAATGTGATCAGCGACAAGAAGGCAGTTGCATTTTTACAAGAAACCAGCACTAAATTCACATCATTTCTTAAGAAAAAGAAACGTTCCGCTTTGGCGTGTGATCTACAATTTAAAGGGAGATTACTTTCGGTTACTTTTTAGTTTACTTTGTGTTAGTGCTACTTTGCGTGTGATCTACGTGAGCAAATTTACTTTGGTGGGTGATCTACGCGCTTATTTTTAATTATTAAATGGTTTTATTATCAAAATAGCAAGGATTTTGAAAAAATACAATTACAATGCTAAGTATGTGTAAAATGATTTTAAAAGTAACCTAAAGTAATCTTCCTTATAGATCACACGCCAAAGGAGGACCGAGTAAAAACCAAAAGGACTTGAAAGGCATCAACATTTTCACAGTATTTACTGAGCATACAAAAACGGCTGGTTTACCACTGATACTACTATACAATGGTTTGAAAAGTATTTTGTAACAAAACCAGAGGATACTGCGTATCTGCTGACTGCTCATAAACTTAGAAAATCCTTTATATTTTGAAACCTATTTAACTTACTACAGAATTGAAGTCCTGTATAAGAACAATATTTTTACTGTATATTTATCATCAAACTGTACAACTCTTCTTCAACCACACCTTCAAAGGATATTGTAACCTACGATGGCGAAATATCGCTCACTTTTTTCAAACGTGTGGTAGATGTGATAAATAACGATAATCTTATATGGACATTTGTTAAGGAAGCTCTCTAGTTTGTTGCTTGTAGCTGGGGTAATGTAAAATATCAACGCTACAGTCTGAATGGCATTAATTGTGGCCTACCGTGGGGTTTGAGAATGCGCCTGTAACGACGAAGTTTGTTGTGAAGATTCATCAGAGAAATGATCAGTTACAAGGGCAATGAAGTTTAACACCAAGATGCACAGGAAAAATGAATAAGAAAAAATATTTGCTTGATTATCAATGTGACCATTTATTAAGCTGATTATAATATTAGTCGTTACAATATATAAAAAAAACATACAACTTCGTAGAGTTGTTTGTGTGTACATAGCTTGTTCGTAGATCTCCATTCTGCATGATATTTAGTTGGTTTAATCTCTGTGACTGCTAGGGAGAAAGGCAAAAAAGAAGGAATGTATGCAGAGAGAAACGATAAGAGGTCTACCTTTGCACGCATTAATCAACATAGTTCTTTGACCAGAGACGAGTCGACCGCAAAAATAAAGGGAAAGCTTGCTCTTCAGCCAGACGCTGGATGACCAAAAGAGAGCGACTGATATTTACTTGTGTATTTATAATCTTGCTAACTAAAGTAGATGGAGCTAAAACACTAGGGTTCTTCGTTCCTAATCAGGTCTGACCTGAGAATGTCTCGAGAAAAGTCTGAGAGGTCAATTTTTTCTCATCGATCTGTCAGTGCAACTGGTGAAGACAATAGGCTGAGAACTTGTTTGACAATATGGAAAAATGTGGATTCGCCTTCGAATCTTAGCTAAGGTATTCTGTAGCTGTTTGTTACACACCTGATGAAAATGGTGACAATAGTTTAAAAGATTTCATGATCATTGGAGAAATAAATTGTAAATAAATCGTTTGAAAATGTCAAATATGGCAGCAGCTCTGATGCCATGGAAATAGCTTAACGAAGAAAATATTTCGGTGGGTAAATATCGATGAAGAAATATTTATTGTATATCACTGTACTGACTTTGCAATTATAATGTGGTTGTTAACTCCGATGAAAACAATGAGAATTAAATGACCGTCAAGTTGATGAAAATGAAGTAGATGTAGTTGAAAGCTTAATTAATATTGACAAGAAATTGGGAGAAGGGACTAAAAGGGTTGATTGGCGTTCTTTCATGATGTTATAAGGTGTAATAAATAATTTATCGCATGAAAAATTACACAGAGAACGATCTAAATATGTGAAGCAATTTCGTTGGGATTAAATGTTTAGAAATATAACCAAGAAGAATGCATTAATGATGTATTAAGAATTCACATTTCAAATATTTTGGATATTCCTCCTGCAAGTTCACAAATCCAAAGAGGAACGATCATCTACGAAACAGTCACTAATTCTTACAGCCTCCAACCCAGATTTTTGTGATTAGCTCTACACTGCCTGCTTAATTCATTAAATGATTTCATTCAGTTAAATTTGCATTTACTGCAGCTATTCATTTAATTGATAATCCTGTTTCATTGATACAATTTGTATAAATAAGCTTGTAATATGTATAATCATGTATTTCGATTCAATAATTTAATATTTGTTTAATTCAAGGCGGTGAGCTTGCAGAAACGTTAGCACGCCGGGCGAAATGCTTAGCGGTCTTTCGTCTGCTGCTACGTTCTGAGTTCAAATTCCACCGCGGTCGACTTCGCCTTTCATCCTTTCGGGGTTGATTAAATAAGTACCAGTTACGCACTGGAGTCGATATAATCGACTTAATCCTTTTGTCCTCTCTATGTTTAGCTCTTTGTGGGCAATTAAAGAAATAAGAAACGTTAGCACGCCGGGCGAAATGTTTAGCGGTTTTTCGTCTGCCGCTACATTCTGAGTTCAAATTCTGCCGAGGTCGACTTTGCCTTTTATCCTTTCGGGGTCGATTAAATAAGTACCAGTTACGCACTGGGGTCAATATAATC
>NC_068982.1:127840258-127841326 GCF_001194135.2 Octopus bimaculoides
CTTGACAACCGAGGCTGGTGTGTTTACGTCCCCGTAACTTAGCGGTTTGGCAAAAAGAGACCGATAGAATAAGTACTAGGCTTACAAAGAATAAGTCCTGGAGTCGATTTGCTAGACTAAAAAAAGGCGGTGCCCCAGCATGTCCACAGTCAAATGCCTGAAACAAGTAAAAGGGTAAAAGAGTATAACAAATTTGAATACATGCCAACACAAGTGCCTCAGTATTCAAGGTGTCATCGACCTGCAAGAAATAGCAGCCAAATCTCCCTCAGATCACACCTGCTAACTTTGGAAAGGAAATAACAAGCTAGATGATGTAGGATGGGATGATCACGGCTGGAATGCTTATGATCATAGGTCTGCTCAATCAGGCTTGACTTGAAGCGAAACAACACCAGCAGCAGCAGCATTCAAGACTTTTTGGTATTTAAGTGTGTCGACATATTGAACAACTTGGTTTAATTTTTAAAACACCGCGTCCAGACAAAGCTATTTCACTGTCCATTAGCTTACACCGTATGAGATCCTGTCGTATTTTCTGTAGGTCAACTGATGAAAGTTAAAATGATGTTCCTTGCCAAAAACTCTTCGTGCAGCTGTCTCACCAGTAGCATGACATTTCGTACCCACATCTTTAATTCAAATATTCAAACCTTCCCATCCTTTCTATCTATTTCAGCTCTTGTCCTGCTTTTCTTTGACTTTTACCACCTCCATTATATCTGGCACTGTCCCAATACAGCTATAACTAAATAGTTTACATTAAAAGCGTGTGGGCGAGCACATACACACACACACACACACACACGTTCACATACGTAGGAACCTCCGTCACCATCCCACACACTGCACACACACACACACACACACATATGTATGTATATATATATATATATATATATATATATATACATATGCATACACTTACATGTCTAATATACATATATATTCATACATATGAAAATGCATACACACAGATATTCATGCACACACACACACACATATACATAAATATATATATACATATACACACATATGTATACATACATATATATATATATATACACA
>NC_068982.1:127841416-127856238 GCF_001194135.2 Octopus bimaculoides
ATATATATATATATATATATATATACATATATAAATATATATACACACACACACACGTATATATATATATATATATATATATATACACGTATATAGGTACACACATATACACATATGTATATGTAAATGTATATATATGCTTGTGTACACTCACATGTGTGAGTGATAAAAAGGAAACGTGAAAAACGTTTTTGTGTATGTATCAGAAAGAGAGATAGAGAGAGAGATAGATAGATAGATAGAGAGAGAGAGAGAGAGAGAGAGAGAGAGAAGAGAGAGAAATAGAAGAAAGAAAGAGACAAACAGACAAACAAAGCAGATAGAGAAAGGAAACAAGAGTAACTTACAATAAACAATGTGTCACTTGCTCTTCTTTTGAACAGATTCATAAATGGAATTTGCTTCATGAAAAAAAAAAAACTTTTCTTAGATTATCAATGCCTGCAAAGAAAGTTCTTCAAAAATGGAGAGTTTTAACTGCATCGAACTAGTTTAATCTGTTAATGTTTATTCTCATGCATGATGGGCCTGTGAGCGGGACATGCAGGGTATATAATGTATACGGGTCTATGTATTTCCGGGATCTCTGAAAATATGTATTTGGGGAAAAAAATTTGTACCCCATGATAAAGTTCCACTCGGCGGCCCTGTAGATTCATGTATAGTACGTACATGCAAATCACACATCGATATTCCTTATGTAGAAATGAAAGTAATAGGAAAAACAGGGAAATCCATCAAATCAATACTATATAAGTCATACTCAAGAAAATACCTTGCTGTGACCACTGCAAAGGGTGCACAACTAATCCAAATATAAAATGGCAAAACTAGAGACGTTGAGTGCCATATGAGATGCATTGAGAGGTGATATAAGAACGCTACCACAACATACACAGGAGAGACATCATGTAGCTTAAATGAAAAAAATTGCAGTACACTGAAGAGAGTACAATGAAAAGAAACAAACATACATACTCTACCTTCGAGTAATACAATGGCTTAATAATGACGTTAAAGTTTTTAAAAATTCCAAACTTCCAGAAGATCTAACTTTACAATAAACTCCGAAAGCTATACAATTAAAAGAGACAGACCCCCATACAGCCACTAATATGAAGAACGAGTGGAGTAACAATGCCCCTTCCCGTCAAGGATAACACATCACCACAATAATCTTTCTTTTTAACAGCCGATATAAATGCTGGTAGGGTGGTTGGTTGACTGGTTGGTTGGTTGGTTGGTTGGTTTCTCCAGGTACGCTTTTACACCATATAAGAGAGGGGAAGAGTGTAAAAAAAAGAAGAGTGCATATACTAGGTTTGGTGATAAGTAATGAGTAAAGGAAGGCTACACAAACACACAGAATGGGGAAGAAAGAATCAGTGGCAGAAGAAGTGGAAGAGAGAATGCAAATGACCCAACGATATTCTTTTTTGAATTGGTATTCATTTCATCATTTTGTGCAGGCACCAAGAAATTTGATAAAAATTGAATTATAATTATTGTACGCATGCCAGATTTCCTAGTACTCGTGGTGGCAAAAATATGCTTCCAAAGTTACCTATCATATAACAAGTAACACAAATAATGTTGAAATAAATCCAAAAGAGACTGAACTCACCCAATATGGGCATACATGTAGTGGTGGACTGTGTCTAAAAATATTGGTTGCCAGGAGAATAAGGGAGCCTACCCGCAACTACAATGCTATCATTTAATTTTTTTTTTTCTTTTGTTAAAAGTATTCTTTTCAACTGTCTACAAACACAGCCAAAATGATGGAGTTGACTGCCAGGATCTGGAGATTTCAGACAGTGAACGCGATGATGTGACAAATACACGGCTAGGAAGTTTACACTTGCAACGCTCTCTTCAAAACAAATTGATCCACGGCACAATACAGGAAATTGGGATCTATTCTCTCTCAATCACAATTTTTTAAAATTAATTTTATTAAATTAAACAGTTTGAAACTTCGAATACTGGTAGAATTTCTCACGTAGAACACGGTTTACTCTGAACGTTTTTGACAAAATTTCATATTTTAGAAGTTATTTCGTGTTAAAGTTGTCGTATTTGGGTAATTTCAACCAATTAACGATGTGTATTCGGTTGAAGAAAGCTACTGTTGTTTGTGATAGTAATCGAAGAGGAACAACTTCGGGTCATCTCTACTAAATGTCACCACTCTGTTCGAAGAATCAACATCATCGAAGAATCAACACCAAGAAGGACACGTGGTTGCACATCAAAATCGAGTGCTGAGGATGGAAGTGACCCAATAATCAATTGGCTAAACAAAGCTTTTCTTCCTTTACAGCAAAGTTATGTCCAAGACAAAGAATTCCTTGGGAGACCAGTGAAAAAATTCACCAAGCAACTTTTAGAACAGATACTGTGTTAGCTTCTACACTTCACTGCTTTGGTTGATATTCTGGTGTGGCACATGTTCTTGGCAAGTAAAAATGAAAATCTCTAGTAATAGCGCGAATTTTTTTTTCCCACACAAACAAAAATCTCGAGTCAGTATGAAGACAATTGATGTGCAACCAACTGCAGCATCCAGGAGAAAGATGGTTTGTGGTGGTAGAAATTGCATTGGTGAAGGTTTGTTTGAAAAGTGTGAAAGGAAAGGTGCCGTTCTGCTCTCAAATTATGCCTAGGTGCAAATCCCAACATAACATTCATGAATTGTTAAAAACAACCAGTCTCTTGATAAAACACACCCTACCAAGTAAACTCAAGATGAAGAACGGTGTTGTAAGTTGACCGATCGCCAAGTTATGTCGGGTTTTAGAAGACAAGTAATTAGATAGATATGCATCTATACTTATTATCAGATTTTGTTAGGGCCCCGTATGGTAAAGATGTGGATGAGAAAAATGTGGGTAGAGGGTGATGTGCTAGCAACCCTCTCCCTTTACTGTTTTACAAAGTAAACAACAACACAAATGACTACGCAGAGGCGGCCATAGTTGAAACAAGAACAAAAACAACAAGCATTCTTAAAAGAGAAAAGAAACAAGGTCATTCCTTACCCAAGTGACCTTATTTTATCGTCCATCACTTGTTATGTGCTCATTAATTAGTTTGATAGTTGAGCTCTGATTGACTGTATGCAATTGAGTTCATAACTGGGGTCCGGAACTCTCGTGAGAAAACAATTTCGCCGCCGGCAGATTGTTCGACCTCTCTTCACCACGTCTAGCCTCTATCGCACACGACATGAAAAAAGAGCGAAACTTCTATTCTCACTCGCCGACATGACGTCATCTCTTCTTCTCCCTCCCCCCCACACTTTCTATCTTCCTTCCATCACAGACTCTGCCCAAATATAACAATATTTTCACACAAAATCTCGATCGTTTCAGATCAAAATTCTTGGAACACAAATAGTTTGTGTGTGTGTGTGTGTGTGTGTGTGTGTGTGTGTGTGTGTGTGTGTGTGAGAGAGAGAGAGAGAGAGAAAGAGTGAGTGAGTGAGTAAGTGAGTTAGTGAAAGAGAGAGTGCGCACGCATATGTAAACTTCTTTGCATTGGGTTTGGGCTAATCTTCTTGTTAATAATTTTAAACTAAAAAACTATTTTCACGCACATACATACACTCCCACATACACACACATGTATTCAGAGGATTACAACTAAACATATATTATATATTATCATTTATTACATTACATTCAATTCGCCATACGTAATTCGTTTCATTATCCATCATCTTTTCCTTCACATTTCAGATATAATGAAGACTCTTTTTGTCATTGCTTCAGTCTACGTAAACAAAGTGTTGGAGAAAGCAAAGAGTTGTCAGACTTATTTATGACAAAAAGGATCTTCACTATACCTGAAATGTGAAGGATAGGATGACAGATAACGAAAAGAATAATGTATGGCGAATTGAATGTAATGCAATCAATGATCATATAATGTGTTTAGTTATAATTCTCTAGTATTCCTAATGTGCCGTGCTGAGAGGCGTTGGAAGATCACAGACGTCTACACACAGCAAGTTTCTGTAGCCAACTGATAAACTCATCGAAAATTCTGTTTGTCTGTCTATCAGCCTATACCCCTCCCCGCCTCTTTCTCTCTCGTTGCCGAGTTCTTCCTTTCGGTTATATAGTTCTCCACTAATATTCAAGGTTTCGTCTCCTCGTATGAAGTTTAATGAACTTAGCCTGTTGCCTCTTCTCTATTTTAAGTTTCCTGGTGCTTTATATTCGTCTAAGGACTTCACTGTTTGTTAATCTATCTGTATAAGACATCTTCAGTATTCAGTCAAGGAACCACATCTTCTGCTTCATTGATGAGCCTTTATACTTGTTTTTTTTTCTTTTTTTTTTTTGATGTTTCAATTCATACAGCCACTTGAAGATATACGCTTGATCTCACAGACAGAACTTTGACCTATCCAATCATTGACTTAATTAGGTGTTTTTTTGTTTTTTTTCCCAAGGCGGTGAGCTGGCAGAAACGTTAGCATGCCGGGCGAAATGCTTAGCACTATTTCGTCTGACTTTACGTTCTGAGTTCAAATTCCGCCGAGGTCGACTTTGCCTTTCATCCTTTCGGGATCGATAAATTAAGTACCGGTTGCATACTGGGGTCGATCTAATCGACTGGCCCCCCCTCCCCCAAAATTTCGGGCCTTGTGCTTAGAGTAGAAAAGAATTAGGTGTTTTTCCCTTCTGAAGTGACGATAATTCCTAAATATTGCAAGACGACGACTTGTTTCGAAGTTGTTCCATTAATTCATATGTTGCAAATTCACGGTACTTTCTCCAAGGATATCATAGTCTCTGATTTTTTTCCTTTCTTGGGTCTATCTTTTCACTCTTATCTTTGATGTGCTAACTCATGATAACAGAACTTCATCTGATATTGTCCTTCCCACATGTATATATGTATGTGTGTGTGTGTGTGTGTGTGTGTAACAAATAAATGAGAGCAAGAAAAGTAATGGCCTTTGGTTCATCCCATTACATTTTTAGTCCAGTAGTCCATTTCGTAGATAGTTAAGTTTATCTGTGAGTGACAGCTAGAAGACGGTTGGAAGAAGGAAAGAGAAAGAGTAAAAGAATTTACTTCTCTGGACTGACAGGTAGACAGAGTAAAAGTTGTGTAGTTACGCGCTGACGATTCATACCAAAGTGCTCCTTTTGTTCAGGGAGCCAAACGAAAACGGTAGGACCGAATTTGGCTTAGATCAGGTTAAACAAAAAATTTTTCGTTTGTTATCTGCCACGACCCAAGTTTGACTTGAAATAGTCACAGCTTAACAGCTTGACTCGCATAAATTTCTTGTGTTAATATCGAAGAAAGCTTTATACTGGGTTTCGAATCTTGGCTAAAAATCTAAGAAGCAATTCGGTACATCCCTCTTTCATTTAGTGAATTAGTCGAAAAATGAAAGAAAGAAAATAACAACAATAGGAAAAATGGCAAATATGTGCGTTATGCGACAATTAAACAATATTCTGAATTGTGAATGTCAAGTATAGGGTTCAGATGGATGTGATACAAAGCCAGAAAGATCGCAGGTATCAGGAGAGAGAATGAGGCGATGTATACGGGACAGTAGGTACCTATTTCAGTGAGTTCCAATAGAGTACAATGCTGTTTGTGTCAGAACTTGCAATGTGGGCTTCGTGCAGTCTCGGTTTAGGGGCAATGTTGAATGAGCATGCGCGTGATTCAGTAACGGATTGCGTGGTATTGCGTGGCATCCTTTCGTTTTGAGCAGCAACTGGAATTAATCAGAATGGCACGTGGAAAACCAGTGAGACCGCAATCAACTGTTCCTGAAATTGAAATCCTCAACCATGAATCAATCTTGGAGGAATCTTGGAACATCACCCAATTAGCTGAATCACGAGACAAGATTCTTCAGTGGTTGGCATGGCGTTATGAATCTATACACGTGCGAAAATTGTAATTCGCCATGTTACCTTATTACAGTATTTAAGTTGACTTATGTCTTTTTTACTAGTTATCTCCCCCTTAATTTTTATTTACTTTTTTAATACCCCTAAACTGAACAATTTGGTGCGTTGAGACAGGTAAACTTTATATATACCGTGATCAAACTGAGGTCGCATAGAGGTAAGTGTGAGTTGTCTGGAAGCGAGGGCGCAGAAAGTATGGTCTATGTTACGTAATTCAAAAAGACATCCGACGCGCGCTGAGTCGGGAAAAGAGAGCTAAGTAGACAGAGATATGGAAACAAATCAATGAAAGCATGAATATTAGGGTGCATGTGTATAGCTAGATGTAGGCATGCGTGTATGTATGTATGAAGGTTTTTTTTTAAACTATAGAATAGCGCAGCAAAGATTAATTAACCAGCGAAAAATTGCAAATATTTACGTGAAAACATGTAACGAAAACCGTGCAAAAAGAACAGTGTGTGATACGTGTGCATGAAAGATATGCTATGCAAGCTGCCAGAGAGAATGAGACATTATAAAGAAATGTATGCACGTGAATTACTCGTTTTCGCAGAATGAATGCCGCTTTAAAATTGAACATAATTGTGTTGTTGGGTAACGAACGTGCTATCATGTAAACAAATAAAAGTTTGTGTGACAGAAATTATAATTAACAGAACGAAATGAAAAGTAAACAAAAGAAGGAAATAAGGAACGACAAACTTGAATAGATGAAGTGTTCAATGCTTGTAATGTGAAACAAAAATTAAGCATATGTCAAGATAGAGATTTTTGAGAGTCTATAAAATTCTATTCGCAGAAGAGTCCGTGCAGAATTGTGGGAAAATGAAGGATCTGAACTTCGGGACTCGGCTGTCAAAAATGTCGCTTGCAGGTCTGCATAGTCTCTGCGATGTAATTCTGCACAAGACAGGTATTTGTTGGTGCAGATTCTAAGCGTGGGTTCCGGGGAGATGTAGGCTTGCAAAAATGCAGTCTGGTCGTTCTGCGAGGTACATCGCTATCGGCCGCATTTTTCAATTTTTTTCCCCGTAAGTAGAACATGTGTTGTCGCCAGCTGAAAGTTGAACTGCGGAATTTCGATGAGTAACTACCTTTTTTTTTTTTTTGTTTCCTTAATGATTCACGGATTGTAGCCTTGTAAAGACTGTTACAGCAAGTAGAAGGATGCATATAAATTTCTTCATGGCAGGATTTAAGGCGAAGGTAAAGAATACGCACACCGGTGTTTAGGGTTAGGGTTAGGGTTAGGTTCAGGGTTAGGGTTAGGATTAGGATAAGGGTTAGAGTTACGCCGAAAACGAGTGGTGTGCGTATTCTTCACCTCCACCAGGATTTAGCAGGTTAAAGACTACGGAGTCACCGGAAATGTAATAAAGATATTTTGCCGAAAAATGCAGTTCATATGTCGGGTCCAGTAGTTCAATTCCCGTCTCCAATCGTTGGAAGTTGCAGTGATCACTCATGAATGCAACATTTGGTAGAGAAGGCTGCCGTTCTTGAGTCGGAAAATCACCAAGTATGTAACAATGATATACAGCGAATAAATGAGATGAATAAAAATAATAGTAGTTGCTATGGCTTTCATTTTATCATTACAATGTTATGTAGCGAGACCAATTTCTATTATGGCATATTGGAGTCGACTAACCTTTTATAAGCTCACGGTGTTGATCTGTAATGATTGGCCGTCTTGCCTATCATGTGAGTTTGGAACATTAGTTGAGCCCTGTGCTTTGATTAGTCGAAAATCCAATCATGTTGTGCGTACTACATTCTCAAACAACTAATCTGAATCTGCGCTGGAGCCTACCTCTGTCTATAACAAAACATCTATGACGAGGGGTTAGCGATTTTCATGAAGGCGAGTCATGTTATTTACCTACCGTTATAACGAAGCACGTGCGACCAACGACAGCCTGAACTGAATTATCCAAACGATGGATGAACTTGTAGCAATCATGTTCGCTCTTTACCTTTAAGTATCCCAATTTGCCTCTTGACTTTTAGGTACCCATTTTAGCTTATCACGTGATGGTCGAGTCCATTTAGCTTTATGCAGGATGCCCACCCATTAACGTGATAGACTAACCAAGCGCGCCAACATCAACTATTTAGGGGAAGCTTTTCCCGCTAATTTCTCGGTGTGGTGGTTCGTCAGAAGGGGCACGTGAAAAAGAAGTGCCCCTAGAGCACAATTGAATCAAGAATGGAGGAAGAGATCTCGTCGGAACACGAGGGTGCAGCAGAGACAGAAGAGAAAAGTGGAGTAGAACCAACAGAGACCGAGAGAGAGTTCACCCAAGTTACCAGAAAAAGAGGTAAGGGCTACTCGTCCCCGAAAGCTTCCAAAAGGAGGAAGAAAAATACCCCTAAATAGCAGAGATAGAAAGCGAGGCAACACAGCAAAGCAACAAAGAGACTCCCAGCGTGCAGAAAAAGGAAGAAGAGCAGACCACGGAATGGAAAGAAGAACATATATTGTATGAATCAAATGAAGCAATTAAGAGAACCATAGAAAGATTTAAAGTCGTAATTAGAGTAAAGTTACCTGGATCCAAAGATAAATGCATCTTGGGTGACAGAAAGAGGTTTGATTTTTTTTGAAAAAAAATATCCTGAAGAAATCTTACATTTTACACCAGAGAGGGTGAAGTATAAATATTTGCCCCCACTGGTAAAATATGAGGATATAGACTTGGCTATGATAACATGGATTTCATACAGAAATCATTAATTGAATTGTAAAGAACAGTAAACGCGATTGCTTGAGGATGGGGCTCAAGCAAGGACGTCCATCCTCATTTTTGTACATTTCTCATGTTTTTCATTCATTGTTGTATGTTTTATGTCCCCACTTGTACTGTCTTGTCTGTCCTTGTATCGTCGTTCTCTGCGTTTTGGGGCCTCGTATCTAATAAAGAATCGATGTCGTAGGTCGTCACGAACGAATTCGGATCGTTGGCATGTGAGCAGTTTTATTCCGCTTTGCAGCTTCAGTGAGGAGAGCATTGTCAGATTTTCTTGTCGTCATGCTTTGTGTTATTCCCGCGCACATTAACATGAACCTATGTATTTTAATTAGCAAAAGTATCCATGTATACCAGTTGCTGTATTTTCTTTTAGCGGCGAAATAAATGTGGCCGTCAAATTTAACTTGTCTTCGTATTTCTTGATGTTCTTTATACTGACTCTTATTAAATTCGAAGATATAATATTACCAGGCCTTTAGCCATACACTCTTTTTCACAACGCTAAAAACTATGCAATCACCAGAATCCATGATGTGTTTATTTTGTCCACTGGATTATTTAACGAAAGAATAAGGTCTCGCTGTTATTTTTTAAAGTTTGTTTCTTGTATTATTTCTTCGAGTAAACACGCAACAAGTGATGGCTCGTAGGTAAAATTAGTGGAGGTGCTGCTTCAGAAAATGTTTAACCGTTTTAATATTGCGTAAAAGGAAACGAACATATAAAAAGAATATTTATACATGAACTTGATCGGTTCGCGTTTTAGCCACTGCTGAGTAGTGTGTATAATTTGTTCACTTAACATCGCCGCGAATTCCCCCTTGTTTTTCAAAAATCTCATCTAAATCACAAAATAACGTGGGGAAATGTGCCCTATTTTTCAAATCCTGGCAGCAACACCGAAGCTGGAAGCAGGATAATAATCTAATTCTACACTTTATCACATTCAAGAATATAAACACATTTTTAAGCACAACATACGCGAAGTAAAACAAACAACAAAAAAACACAACACGGTGCTCTCTCTCCCTTGTGTGAAGATTCCTATCTCGGACATGTGAGCATGCGCACAACAGCCAAACACCGCATCGCTGGAACTGAGAAGCGTACAGTTCTATACAAGGATTTTTGTATTTTTTTCGTAAACTAGGGGATGGCTACTGACATTAAACTTAAGGATTATATAATGTACAAGTATAAAGAAAGAATTAAAGAAAAAAGGACTCATTATATTGAATGTTATCAATAATACCGAGTGGAAATAGGGGGTACTGCAGTTCCTATACACGAGCTGCCACTGCACGCAACAGTTGTTATATAATGGTGTGCAAGATTCCGTAGTAAAACCAAGGGTGACGTTATACCAACACTGCTAAAACTGGTGACTCCGAGCAAATGAGCATTGAACGAGCATATAAACCGTTTTTCCAGCAGCGGACTTTCTCGAAATCCTGAATGACTATCGACGCTTAGTCGCTCAGTTATGGTTACACGTCACGCATAAAAAATTTTTCCATGGAGGAATTTAAATACAGAACTTTTATAGCAGATTTTATACTTTCAATTATTTTTAGTGTGCGAGTCTCCAACGTTCAGGAATTGCCTCTTCCTGCTACTATTGTGGACTTCAAAGCGTCACTTCACTTGGCTTGAAATAGCAGTTAAATCTGCCAGCAGGACATTTCGAGTTGACTATTTGCCAGTTCTTCGGTTCCTTCCGTTTCTTCTGACATGTCTGCTACCATCCCAATGCAGGCAGCTGTATCCTTTGTTTTCCTACTATTCACAGGAGACCCGGCTATTTGATTTTCTCAGCTTGAAGCTAATTTTGCGGCTAACAGCATTACTTCCGACACTAGACAATTTCACTTGTTAGTTAACGTATTACCACCTGCCTTAAGTGGTGAGGATAAAGACTACACCACAGTTCATGCGCACCAACCATCATATCTGCGCCTCAGAATTTCTATCTATATATGAAAACAAAAAAAAAATCTGAGGCGCACCCCCACATCGAAGCAAAAACGATTTCATGAGTTCCTTCATAAAGAAATTTTAAGAGATAAACACCCGTCACAATTACTTCGACGTATGCGTGATTTAGCAAGGAGTGATCCTCTGGACGAAGACATGTTACAGCAACTTTTCTTTTCCTGCCTTCCCACTAATGTGCAACCAATTTTCACTACTATAAGGGAACATAGTTCCATTCAATATCTTACAGACTTGGCTGACGATATTATTGACATATCTGCTTCGACTTCAAGTGGTACAGAAAATTTGCTCTGCAGTCGAAAGCAGAAAAATATTCTCCCAAAGACTTGCGACATTTGGATTTCATTTCACAATCACTGTTGATATTCAGTATATCAATGACACAGATAATTCTGCAGCTGATACCTTATCTTGCGTACATATTAATGCTTTACATACTCCAAATTCCATTGATTTACAGCAAATTGCTTTGGATAAAGAACAAAATGAATTTTTGGCATCTTCAATCGTTGGATTCACCTTCTTTAGACCTCCGTCTACTATCACTACATTCTAAAGATCCTTTTATTTCGTGTAATGTTTCTACCGGTTTTTCCAGACCTTACGTTCCTAAGTTTCATAAACGAACAGTTTTTGCGGGTCTTCATAATCTTTCTCATCCCGCTTTTTCGGCAACAGCAAAATTAATTTCAAGCCGTTTCGTGTGGCCCTGTATGCAAAATGACATTCGTAATTGAGCACGCACTTGTATATCGAGCCAGAAAGTTCAACGCCATGGTTCCAGAGTAAAATAGCGAGACCTATTTCTATTATGGCATACAGGAGTTGACTAGCCTTTTATAAGCTCACCATGTTAATCTGTAATGATTGGTCGTCTTACCTATCATGTGAGTTTGGAACATTGGTTGAATCCTGTGCTTTGAATGGTCGAGTATTGCGCAGGATATGGATCGAAAATCCAATCACGTTATGCGTACTACATTCTCAAACAACTAATCTGAATCTGCACTGGAATCTACCTCTGTCTATATATAGGTTTAACAAAACATTTATGACAGAGGGGTGAGCGATTTTCATGGAGGCGAGTCATGTTATTTTCTTGCCGTTATAATGAAGCATATGTAACGAACGACGACCAGAGCTGAATTATCCAAATGATAGATGAACTATACAACCACCAGAATCCATGATGTGTTTGTTTTGTCCACTGTATTATTTAAGGTAGGAATAAAGACTGTTATTTTTAAAAAGTTTGTCTCTTGTATTATTTCACGAGTAAACACGCAACAGATGTTATAGAATGATATGCAAAATTCCGTAATAAAACTAAAGGAGACTTTGTACGAACACCTAAAGTACGATACAACTTTTTCAAGTTGTTGTACAAAGATTAGTTTTAGTTCAGTACTCCATTTTGTAGGTAGGTAAGTTCATCTATGATTGACTGCAAGAAGACAGATAGAAAAAGGAGAGAGAAAAAGTAAAAGAATTTACCTCTCTGGATTGACAAGTACAGATCTTGAGTGCAACACCCTAATCACTAAGCATATGTGTGTGTGTGTGTAATGTGATGGCGCATAGTAGTTGAAATGATAAGTGATGTCATCATAAAGAAACATCTGTGGATTATAGTAATAAACGTTTGTACAACAGGAATACCACTCTCTCAGTGTCCGTGATTAGTACTTTGTGCCAGGTCAAAGCAAGATGACTAGTAATCACGTGAAATTGTAGGTTTTACATCCGTGTCCTTCTAGAAGGATGCTGTGATAACAGCTGCGGGGTGTCTCTCACTTACTGCGCACCCTGGCACCAACCAAGGGTATTTCTTCGCCCGCGCGCAGATGGAATGTCATTACATATGGTAGCTAACCCACAGCTGGGACACCTGGAAACAATAGTGGCTAAGAGGTGGTATCGCACTCCTCAAAACCCTAGAACGCCTGAATCAGAGATCCTTCGCTATCCAAGAACAAGAGGTGGCTACTAAATACCTGGTAAACAAGAGGGGCAAAGATACCACCAAACCTCCATGTTGTGATTTTAAAAAATGTCGACTCTGCTATGCCAGTGCGGAAGATATCATCTACATCATTAGCAGTTGTCCCCAAATGTCTACGAGATATTACCTGTCCTGAGACATGATATTGTAACAAGCATGTTCACAGTTTGGCTCTTTACCTTTGAGCGCCTACATTTTGGCTCATCACCATTGTTTTCTGCAAGCGGTCACATGACCATACCTATTCGTGCTGATTGGATGTTTTAAGTCATCCAATCAGACCTCTTGCCCAACCAGGAAAGTGTGGTCCTTTTTGAGCCTATACTTAGCTATTTAAGGATGCTTGTTCCCGCTATTTTCTTCAGTGAGGCGGGTTGAATGATGGAGTTTAGATTTTCGGCAGAGAGTAAGTTTTATTCCGCTATGCATTACCAGAGAGAAGAGAACTGTCAGCAGAGATTTTTGTTGCCATGCTTTTGTGTTTTTCCCGCGCACATGTTCAAGCTGCACGAGGAACCAATGTATTTTTTAGCAACAAAATTGTTCATATTGTACCTGTTTGCTGTATCTTCTAGAAACTGTCTTCGCATTTCTTTATGCTCTTTATTACGACTCGTTTGAAACCAGAAGGTTATAATATTATCAGGGCCTTACTAAAATATGATTGCTAAAACTATTTACAATGCCATCGGCTAGAAGAACTGCCTTGACGTGTACATTAAATATATTTCAGAACCAGCAGGTATTCACACCTTTGAAAACAATAAATACTGGTGGAACACTCCAATAAAAACATCAATTTGGTGCAAGCAAAACAGACCTGATATTGTTCTGTGGGACAGGAAACAAAAGTTATACCCTGATGTACAGGCCAGCTTCCAGCGGGTGTGAGCGTGCAATCAAAAGTCCAGGAAAAAAAGAACATTTAAGGTGAATTAATGTGGAACTTACAGCTCTTGTACCCTGACTATGAATTCTCATTTGTACCTATCGTTATAGGTGCATTACCTTATGTACCAACGAATTTGCACAAAAACCTAGAAATACTGGGTTTCACAGAGAAAGGGCAAAAGAACCTGGAGCGGATTCTCCAAATCTAATCTATTAGTGGCACAGTAAGACACTCCAAAAATTCTCCATCTGAGATTCTCATGTGAATTGATGCACACGCTAAGGTGGTATGCAGCGCTGGATTAATCATTAAGCAAAATAAGCACGTGTTTAGGGCATCAAAGGAAGGAAGGGGGCACCACAGAAATGGTAAATGGTTTACGGCACAAAAGAAATCACTTTAAACTTGCTGAAATAATATTCGGGATGCTTTTATCTCTGCTAAGTATAGATGCAGATGTGTTACCTAAGATTAATTTTGAGGATCTGATCAAAGGCTTTGCAATTCTAAAAAGTAGGAAGAAACTTTTCAAATATAAATAAAATGGAAATATACAAAAATAAGCATTATTTTCCCTCTTACTGTTTTGTTTCGTTTTGAAAAATAAAAAATTATTTTATGGTTTGTTATTGTTTATATTTTGAATTAGTTAATCTTTTATGGGGGGCACCAAAATCTTTTAAGTGCTTAGGGCCTCGATGGGTCTTAATCCGGCCCTGGGTGTATGCATCGACAATTCAGCCAACACACCAACTCAACCGCATATTTACAAACAGCGGAACTCTCTCAACTCAAAAAGTCTTGTCGCTTTGTGAGTGACCCGTTTGAACTCTACACACACGCACACTCAACATACATACATACATACATACATACATAAAGCTAGCTAGCTAGCTAGCTAGATAGATAGACACAAATATTCACAGTGAAAAATTCGGATCTTTATGGTTTGACGGTCAACACTTGTTTTCTTAACGAAACACTTTCAAACTTGGGATACTGGTAGAATGTGTCATATAAAACATCTTTTTCTCTTAGCCTTCTTAACAAAAATTACTTCTTAATAAGTTATTTCATGTTAAAGTTGTCGTATTTCTGTAATTTCAACCAATCACTGACGTCTATTCAGCTGAATACAGTTAGTGCTGTTCGGTGTCAAGTGTGTTATTCCCTGTTTAATTATATCATTATTCCCCAGTAAGGGTTTAGGGTTAGGGTTTTAGGGTTAG
>NC_068982.1:127856590-127859110 GCF_001194135.2 Octopus bimaculoides
GAAAGTGTTTCGGTACCAAAAACACTACATAAAAATGTTGCCCGTCAAACCATAAAGATCCAAAAATTCCATTTCATATGCCGGAAGTATTTATCACACACACGCATACACGTGCGCGAAACGCACACACGCTCACTCGCAACACACACTCACACACACACAGATACACACACACACACACACACACACACACACACACAGATACACGCACACACACACACACACACACACACGTACGTAGGTACGTATTTATGTATGAATGTGTGTGTCGAGATTATGGTTTTTCAACTTGTTAAATACTTTGATCTTTGCTAAAATGCCGAGAAGCAGCCTTTTGGATAAGAAGAAAGTGTAGCTTTTGAAATTTATCCGAGTTTTCCGTAAAAGCGAAATTACAGACCATATCTCAAAATTAGTGGTTATACTTTACAATTCTCATAAACGCAAAATCCTGTAATCTGAGAAAGCCGTAACGCGAGGAAGCATGCATGCATGTATGTATCTCTCTCTCTCTCTCTCTTTCTCTCTCTCTCTCTACACACACGCATATATATCAGTGGCGACTCCGGCACTCGGGCTGTTCGGGCTTAACCCAAGTATAGATTTGGTAAAGTGAACGTGTATTTACAAGCTGATTTAATTTCTGCCAACACCGACTTCAAGTATCTAATTGTAGTCAATAAGTGGGGCTCTTTCTACGGAGCCTGGTCGCAGTTCATTTATTTTCGTTCAGCGTCTGGCGATCGTCTTAGATGTACGCAGTGTTAAAAAATATCATTCATAGCAGATGTTCTCTCGACATCGTTCACACGCGCCTGACTCGGGTTCAGAAGAGTTGTCATCTATAATCGTAAAAATTAAAAGTAATTCAAATTCAATGTTTTCTTCAAACAATAAATTTCTACAGAGATCACGATTTAAATTCCAATCTATGAAAAGTTTCCGTTCTACATCATTCTGAAAGAAACGAAAATTATCCAGCAACTAGAGCTAATACGAACGAGCCTGGTAGGTGTAAAAGACTAACTGGCATTTCTTGTCAAGAATACAGACGACTGTCAGATCGTTAATGTTTGTTGTGCACTCCGCTGTCATTATTTGATTGCTGTTATTCTGTGCACCTGTGTGTAAAAGATCAGTTGTGTTTTGTAGGGTTGCTTTATTTTTACCCATAACGTAGAAAAGGACATAGTGCTAGATATAAAAAAAAATAAGCCATTTGGAGCTAGAAATATTGCGGAAAAAAAAAATCTTCGAGCAGGTACACCGACTCCTTCATTGAAAGCTAAAGTTGGAACTCGAACATTCCAGATAAAATGGTATGAACAAATTGACTGGCTTTGTGCAAGTCTACTGCTGGCCATGTTTGTTGTTTCAACCAAAAGTTAATCAGTCGTAGAGAGATGGAGGCTTTAATGATTATAAAAACATCCTGAGTGACTGTAAACATCACAGTAAAACAGTGAGTCATTTAAGTAGTTATAAAAGCTTGAAGACTTTCGGAAGCTATTAGTGAGTCTGCCAAACTGGAAAAAGAACGGCATAACAAAACGACTGAAGAAAATAGGCAATATTTAAAGCAATTAACAAACGCAATGTTATACCTGTGTAAACAAGAGTTGCCTTTAAGTGAACATGATGAAGGAAGTGACAGCCTTAATAGAAGAAATTACCATGAACTATTGCAGTTCGACAGTGTGTTTGCTTCAAGACTAGAGAGGGGTCGAAACAGTTTTCAGGAGTCTCATGCACAATATAAAATTACCAAATACAAGCTTCAGAAAATTTACAGCTGCTGTTTTAATATTGTGTAAAAGAAAACAAACATATAAAAAGAATATTTAAACATGAACTCGATCGGTTCGCGTTTTAGCCACTGCCGGGTAGTGTGTTTAATTTGTTCGCTTAGCACCGCCGCGAATTCCCCCTTGTTTTTCAAAAATCTCCTCTAAATCACAAAATAAGTGGGGGAAATGTGCCCTATTTTTCAAATCCTGGCAACACCGAAGCTCGAAGCAGGATAATAATCTAATTCTACACTTTATCACATTGAAGAATATAAACACGCTTTTAAGCACAACACGGGGAGTCAAAAAGAAGCACTACCTTTCACAAGCATTGCGTGAACGACAATGCTGTCTCTCCTAAGCATGAAGCTTTCTATATCAGACATGTGTGCATGCGCACAACAGTCAAACACCGCATCGCTGGAACTGTGAAGCGCACAGTTCTAGACAAGGACTTTTGTATTTTTTCATAAACTAGCGGATGGCTATTGACATTAAGCTTAAGGATTATATAATGTACAAGTATAAAGAAAGAATTAAAGAAAAAAAGACTTGTTATATTGAATGTTATCGATAATATCGAGTGGAAACAGTGGGTGCTGCAGTTTCGCAGTGTCTATATATGAGCCGCCACTGCTCAGTCTTGAGTAAAAGTGCCGAGGTGAGTGCAGTAAAAATGTTTTGTTTTGTTTTGTTTTTCTCTTTAAGCGCATTTAGTAAATTTACATCTTCC
>NC_068982.1:127859993-127863188 GCF_001194135.2 Octopus bimaculoides
TATGTATATTGACAGTGATTTCAAAAAGTGCGAGTCAATCAGCTCCATTTTAGAATTACTGTATAAAAATGGAGTTGACTTCCGCTACACCGGAATCCATTCAACTAATTAAGCTAGTGTTGACCATCACCTTAACATCAGTCACTAATAAGAGAAGTTTCTCAACGTTGGATAGAATTCTCTTATATCTGAGAAGAACAATGCCCCAAGAACGGCTGCCTTCATTAGCTCGTATTTCCATCGAGAGAAGTATTTTGAACGACTTGGAGAACAAGAAGGAGCTGCATGACAGGATATTAAACGAGTTCGCCATCAAACCAAGACGACTGGAGTTCATGTATAAATGGAGTAATTTATATATCAAAACTATATTTCTGTCTTATTGTTAAATTACCAGTGCACATATAAGTTTTTTCGGTTATTCGAAATGTCGGAAATTCAGACGTGACTTGTACCTAGAAAATATCTGAAGATATTTTAATAGGATGCGCTAGTAAGTCGCACCCCCAACATTCAGGGAAAAAAAAGTGCGACTTATAGCCGGGTATATACGGTATGTATTTGTGCGTGCGTGCGTGCGTGCGTGTGTGTGTGTGCGTATGTGTGCACGCGTGCAAACGTAAAACATATTTTGTTTTCTGTAAAATAAATTTTACATTAGTGTATCTAAAATAAACGCATCATACTTAAATCTACGTCTGGAGACCGTAATTTACAGTTTATATATATTTTTTTTATCACTAGATTATTCTACTTAGCTAATCTCTGTAATCACTTGCATTACTTAACTTGTCAATTAGAATATTAATTGAGTACGTTCAACATGATAGATAAACAATCTCCGGCTCTGTAGACACGTAAAACTTATATTGGTATAAAATGCATAGTTACACCGCTAACTTTAGAAATGAAATGAAAATGCATGTACGTATGTGTGTGTGTACGTTTGTGTAAGCGCGTGTATGTGTGTGTAAATATATATGTGTATGTGATGTATATCATATATATACGCACACACATGTGCATACATATCTATTTATCTATCCACCCTCTCTCTCTCTCTATATATATATATATACATATATATATATATATATATATATATATATATATATATATATATATGTATGTATGTGTGTGTGTGTGTGTGTGTGTGTGTGTGTGTGTGTGTGTGTGTGTGTGTGTGTACGTATGCATGTTCATACATATATATCACACATCCATACATACTTACATACATATATGTAAGCGCTTTAAATTATAATTAACCGCAGGAAGATTTCTATACATGATGTAGAGTTTATTATAAATTTCAGGTTAGTGACAGTGACCCCGAAGTCATTACTATCGTTTTTAGTATATATGTGTTCACGCGCGCGTATGTATTGCGTCTGTCGATGTGCTTCTGTGAAGGGAGCACAAACAGTATGAACTCTTTTTGAATCACCTCTTCCCCCCTCTTCTGAAGATGGTGTGTTTCTTTATTCTGTGCCCCTTACGATGACGAAGATATGCTCCAGTATGGTCAAAACAAAACCTTCATCTCCAGGACTAAGACAGTGCTTCATTGGAAGACGCAACAGCACAGGTGAACTTATTTACATCTGCAACTGGTTCCGCCTATACTGCTCGCTCCGTGTGCCCTAGTCGTGGTATTTCATTTTCAGAGAAGTACATGCTATCCCAGTTAAAAGGTCTACTGTTTTCTGGAAATTTTGAATAGTCGAGTCTTGATTAGAGCCCGAAAAAGAGAAACAAAAAATAAATAAAAAGCTGGAGCGCAAAAAGTATACCTACATCAAATATTTTTTTCTATTCTAGGCAAAGGGCCCGAATTTTGGTGGGAGAGGGCCAGTCAATTAGAACGACTCTAGTACGCAACTGGTACTTAATTTATCGATCCTGCAAGGATGAAAAGCAAAGTCGACCTCGGCGGAATTTGAACTCAGAACGTAAAGACAGATGAAATACCGCAAAGCATTTCGCCTGGCGTGCTAACATTTCTACCATACCTTATACCTACATCAAATATTATAGAAGCATACGTATTAATTGTAAAGTTTTGAAGCCGTTAAACTAGTAAGAAGCAAAATTGGAAAAATATGAAGACCTGTAAGTTGACCAATATATATCCGTGGGCTTTCCTCTCGTAGACGACAGATAAGAGTTCAGCAATTTCTTACTAAACAAGTCGCACATAGTGATTAAACGTTTGTGCTGTTCATCAGGTTACTCCTTCCGTCAAATCGGTAGGGCCAGTATAGGCGTACAGAGCGCCTCGTATCGGATATTTAAATTGATCGCAGAGCAATGTGAAAAGGAGTGTTTTGCTCAGGATCACAACACACCGCCTGGCTCGAGAATCGAAAACGTGATCTCGCGATCGTGAGTGCAACACTCTACCACACACACACACACACACACACACACACATACACACATACATATTTATCAGCGGTGACTCCAGGTCATTAGCATCACTCGGTCTCATCGCAAATTTCGCATAGGACACATGTATTTTTTCATAAACTAGCGGATGGCTATTGACATTAAGCTTAAGGATTATATAATGTACAAGTATAAAGAAAGAATTAAAGAAAAAAAGACTTGTTATATTGAATGTTATCGATAATATCGAGTGGAAACAGTGGGTGCTGCAGTTTCGCAGTGCCTATATATGAGCCGCCACTGCTCAGTCTTGAGTAAAAGTGCCGAGGTGAGTGCAGTAAAAATGTTTTGTTTTGTTTTGTTTGTATGAAATAAGGCAAGAGACGTAATGCACGCTGCAGACTTATATGTACACTGGTAATTTAACAATAAGACAGAAATATAGTTTTGATATATAAATTACTCCATTTATACATGAACTCCAGTCGTCTTGGTTTGATGGCGAACTCGTTTAATATCCTGTCATGCAGCTCCTTCTTGTTCTCCAAGTCGTTCAAAATACTTCTCTCGATGGAAATACGAGCTAATGAAGGCAGCCGTTCTTGGGGCATTGTTCTTCTCAGATATAAGAGAATTCTATCCAACGTTGAGAAACTTCTCTTATTAGTGACTGATGTTAAGGTGATGGTCAACACTAGCTTAATTAGTTGAATGGATTCCGGTGTAGCGGAAGTCAACTCCATTTTTATACAGTAATTCTAAAATGGAGTTGATTGACTCGCACTTTTTGGAATCACTGTCAATATA
>NC_068982.1:127863285-127867457 GCF_001194135.2 Octopus bimaculoides
ACTGTAGGATATCAAAGACTTTTCCTGTCTGAGAAAGTATGTTATGAAAGCAATTGATGAAAAACATGGATGTGAAACCATTCAACTTTGCCAAAAGATTGTCTGTTTGACAAAGTGTATCTTCATCCTACTTTTCATTAGAGCCCAGAATACTTGTGAAGGCATTTTTCAAGTTTTCATGCAATAGTTTTACGGATGACATAGTTCTTGATCTATAGCACCATTTTGTTTCGCACAGCGATGAAATACTGACATGAAACTACCTGCAAACGCTTTCCGCGTGGTACTGGAAGATGTAAATTTACTAAATGCGCTTAAAGAGAAAAACAAAACAAAACAAAACATGTTTACTGCACTCACCTTCTCTGCACTTTTACTCAAGATTGAGTTAAGTTTAAGCGCAAAGTAATGAATGAAGTTCGCGTGTTTAAATTCTTTATCCCTTAACTTGCTCTGTACTCCGTTTAGCGTTCCTGTCATTACAGCTGCTCCTTCGTAAGTCTGGCTCACTAATTTATCTGTAGCATCACTGAAGGGGTTCAATGCAGTTGCGATCACATCAGCCAATCTTGTAGCACTTTTATCATCACTGGCTTCATAGAATCCAAGAAATCGTTCATATGTTTTGTCTTCATATACATATCTTATTATGATAGACAGTTGGTCTGGAATTTATATGATTATGCAAAAAAAAAATTGTTTTTTTTTTTTTTTGCAATCCCTCCCACCCCAACTCAATTTTTTCTTTTTTAATTCGTGGTTTTAAAATACGGACAGTCTGAATCTAGCGTTCGTTTTTCTTTTAATTTCCAACTAATTCTTTAAATACTTCAAAATCAAAATTGCGTAAACTTGTGTGCCAGAAACAGTAGTTAAAAATTAAGGAAATAGATTTTTGGGAGATCTCTTATTATGACAGAATTTTATTCCATTATTCTAATATCTTCTGAAACTTATACATATACATGTATAAATGCATATAGAAACATATAAATATACTCACACACACATACATTTTTACAGAGTTAGTTTTATATACATTCTGGTTGATAGATAGATAGATAGATAGATAGATAGATAGATAGATAGATAGATAGATAGACAGACAGACAGACAGGCAGACAGACAGACAGACAGACAGACAGACAAATAGATAGATAGATAGATAGATAGATAGATAGATAGATAGATATTTCGGCACATCTACACAATTGTGCCCCAAAGATTTGCTTCTTCATAACTTTGAGGAAATTAAATATTTCTTAATGAAATTTTCTACAAACATGCTTTAGATCGTGTAGATTCCGATTAAATTGGAATTCATTGTGAAAACCATTTGTCCCTAAAGGAGTTTTAGAAAATTCACACCATTAGCCTTTGTTGTATTATATAAGTATATTCAAGTGGGTGTATACGTATTGTTTTCGTATCCATTCCATTGTGCAGAAGACAGAATCGAAAATGTTTCATTAGAATTCGTAAAAATAAAAGTTGTAAGGTGTTTTAACACGTGCTTACATCATAATTCCGCCAATTGGGCGTTCCGCCAATTATTTTTATTAAAGCTTATATCTAATTGTGTGTTATTTTTTCAGTTAACATATCTTATTAATTCATCCTTGTTTTTTAATATTAAATGCACATTCTGTTAATAACTGCTTTGTAATATTTCATCTTGTAGGTCTCTGCTTTATCGGATCATCTATATCTATGTAACTCAAAATGTGTGTGTGTGTGTGTGTGTGTGTGTGTGTGTGTGTGTGTGCTTTTTATGCGTTTCCACATTTTTCACCTGATTTTGATGAAATTTTTTTATTAAATGGCAAATTTACCCAAGCAGGTCACTGCCTCATACCGATACCTAGAGATATCCACTTCTAGGAGAAAAATTGATAAAACTGAAAGGACCCACTTATCCACCCACCCACTTTTCGCAAAAATAAGGCAAAAAGTGCAAGCGAGAAAAGTTTTTACAGGAACGTTCGATTTTTTATAATATTCGTGTCAAAAGGACCGTCATTTTGCGACATTTCAGACAAATATTTTGGCACTGTCTTGAGGCCTCTGATTCCCAAGAAAATTGCGAAAAACTTTGAAAAGAATTGATTTTTTGCATTTTTGCAAAGTTACACGGTAGAAAACTTTTTACTGGAAAGTCCGATTTCCTTGGTTTTTACGGCTAAAAAATTACCATGTAACGGCGATTCTATCAAGTATCTGTTCTATGTCCAAAGGCATCCCTGTGCGACAAAAAAGCGCGCAACACTGAAAAAATCGATTTTTATACACTTTTTCCCCTTTAAATCTTCAAAAACTTCTCACTGCTTCGGTGGATTGCGTTCAAACTTTACACATTATTTACTCATCCTAAGGATAACGTTAGGAGACTACGCTTTGCACAGAATTCATCCACGTATGACCAACAATTGCGAAAACTGAGTAGAAAATCGGTTTTTTGCCCTTAAATCACTCATTTTTCACCGAACATTAGGGCCCAGCTTTTCGGCGACAACTTATCGGGTGACTTCTCCAAGCAACTTCTCACCGTTGGTGATGGCACAACTCCCTCCGATGCAGCTGGAGAGATGGCTATCTCACACGTAGGTACACTTGTGGACACTGTAGACGATCTTACGTCCGCTGTTTTTCCTGATCTGCACATAAACTACCAAAACCTGAATTGGTTGTGCAAAAGAGCCATATAAGCTCCCAAAAACACATTCGTTGCGAAACTCAATGAAGACCTACGGCGAAGCCTTCCTGGAAAACCTTCACACCTACAAGTCTGTGGACACTGTTGAAGACCAAGAAGAGGCCGTTAATTTTCCCACAGAATTCCTCAATTCCTTGGACCCCCACCGGACTACCGCCTCATCAATTGCACCTCAAAATTGGGGCTCCGGTCATGCTGCTGAGGAAACTGGAGCCACCACGTCTGCGCAACAGAACGCGGTTAGTGGTAAAAAATGCACTGCCTCATGTTATTGAAGCAAAAATTCTTACGGGTTGCAGCATCAGAGTCGTCTTTATACCCAGGATGCATCTTACGCCATCAGATAAGCAATGCCCTTGTCCTTTGCGTCGACTTCAGTTCCCTCCGACTTTGCTTTGCCATGTCCATCAACAAGGCCAAACCTAACAACGACAGGCCTCCATTTAGGCCAACCATGCTTCTCACACGGTCAATTATTCGTCGGATGCTCAAGAGTCCGATGCAAAAAAAAGCCTTTTCGTGTTCGCCCCGAAAGCCAAAACGGAAAATGTCTACCACGAGGTACTGTAGGCCGTCCAACATAACGCAGCTTACCTGCCGAACAGGTTTATGGTGAGTGAGTACTATTGTTGCCATTCTTTCAAAATTGCCTGTTTTTCTTAAGTCTTTTTTCTTTATATTTTGTCCTCTACAACTTCTCAATCTCCTTGCAGATGGCTTGGGTTTTGACATCACTGCACCCACTGCTTTTCCTGTGAACGAAAAAGGACGTTTATACCTGTAAACGGTTAACAATCCTTTTCAGGGCTATTTTGAGAACGATAACACGGCCCTTTTCAGGGCCACTTTACATTCAATTGTTGCACTCCTTGCGAATCTCTTGTGACTTCTCCAAGGCTTTTCAACCTGTTGTTACTACTTTATTTATGGTCTATGGGAAAAATCACTTCGTCCTCAATGTCAATGTTTGCAACTTAACGCAAAAAATATTCAAAGAGATGTACAACGAAAAAAATGGTAGAACCTATTAAGACCCTTGCCGAGTATCTAATACCCGAGCAACGCCGGGTACTCCTGCTAGTTAGGAATATATTTATGTGTTTCATTCTCGAAATCCTGGGTTGCTATTTTTCACAAGGGTTTTTGTGGTTTCTTTACATTATATGTGTGTGTGTGTGTGTATATATATATATATATATATATATATATATATATCATCATAAATATACAGGGATTAGCAATTGAGTTGCTTCTCCAACATACTGAAAATTTAGAAATAGCAGTCAAAGAACTACTGATTCCAAACTACAAATTTTTCTCTAAAGCGGATGGCGATATTTATGGCACACATAGAACAAAAACCGGAGGGAAAAGCGTAAACAAACCAAGCCTTTAGTTAATTGGATCGTTTCATGGTTAAGTGAATGGAAATTTCACTATTCCAAGTGACGCACATGGA
>NC_068982.1:127867616-127869961 GCF_001194135.2 Octopus bimaculoides
CCATGAAACGATTCGTATCCAATTAACTAAAGGCTTGGTTTGTTTACGCTTTTCCCTCCGGTTTTTTGTTCTATGTGTGCCATAAATATCGCCATCCGCTTTAGAGAAAAATTTGTAGTTTGGAATCAGTAGTTCTTTGACTGCTATTTCTAAATTTTCAGTATGTTGGAGAAGCAACTCAATTGCTAATCCCTGTATATTTATGATGATAAATAGTTTTACCGATAAAGGTTTTTTTCATACTGAACTACTTGGCAAAATTGTTAATTATTAATTCTATTATTAATTGACGATTCTCTGCCCTTATTCTTGTATATATATATATATATATAGCAATTGCAGCTTCGGAGATATTTGTTAGCCATTCAAGGAAAACAAAGAAAAACGTTAGATTCACTTCAACATTTAATGTTCAAAAACAATTGCAATGTGGAAGGTGTCTGTAAGCCATTTAAGAACACGCAAAAAACTATAAGATTCACTTCAAATATTTTGACACAAATTGAATTTAAATGTTGAAGTGAATCTAACGGTTTTTTGCGTGTTCTTAAGAACTATCGGCTTACAATCATCTTCCACGCTGCAATCGTTTTTGTTTCAACACACGATCTCAGATCAAGTTACTTGCTATGCAAATTCATCTCCGTAATTTAATTATCATTTGTGTCAGAATATTCGTTGCTCGACCGGTATCACAGACGAACTTTATCCAGCACAGACACCAGCTGACAGACCAGATTTAACTGATACAATATTTAATATGAAACTTAGGGATCTCTTACGTGATATTTTGGAGAAGAATGTTTTGGGAGAGGTTGCAAGGTACAGGTGGACTATAGAGTTTCAAAAGTGTGGGACTACCCCATTGTTATATGTTGTTCATATTAAAAAATGATCCAGAACATTATGATAAATTTGTTTATGCAGAACTTCCAAATTCACGAACACAACCAATTCTGTTTGAACATTCACCAAAAGCATGCTACATGATCCATGTGGAAGAGATAAACCCAATGCAACATGTATGGTGGATGGGGACTATAAAAAACATTTCCCTAGAGACTTTCAGGCAAATACATTACACAGTTATAATGGTTATCCATTTAACCCACGTCGAAATAATGGTATTACATTTACGAAGTCTAATGTTGAATTAGATAATCGTTCAGTAGTACAATATTCCCACTTCTTTTTAGTCAAATATGGAGGTCATTGTAATGTAGAGATATGTGCATCCGTAAAATCAGTTAAATATATTAGAAGGTATATTCATAAAGGTCATGATAAGGTGACAGTAAATATTAATGGACAAACCAATGTACAACAAACACAAAAATGAAATTGAAGATTATATCAATGGCCGCTATGTATCCTCCTCAGAGGTAGTCTGGGGGATTTTAGAGTTCAAATTACATGGCTCATATCCTGCAGTCAAACAGCTTACAGTTCATTTGCCCCAACAGCAATACATTTACTTTAATGACGATGATGATATTGAACATGTTATCCACACACATGACAGGTCCATTCTCATTGAATGGACGTGAGTTAACCGGGAATCACCAGCTAACTCATTTGCACATACATTACACTATACTGATTTCCCTGAATTTTACACATGAAATAATAGTGAGAAAATGTGCCATCTCAGAAAAAAATAATACACACTCAATTGGGGGTATCTACTTTGCTTCACTAAAGGAACAAGAGCAATTCTATCCGAGAGCTTTGCTATATAATATTCCTGGAGCTACATCATTAAGGCTGCAATGAAACTGGGTTTAGCACACGATGACCGTGAATACTATCGGACAATGGAGTTTGCAACTATTTCAGCTTATGTATATATATTACACAAATATATGATACAATGTAAAATACGCTATCTTAAAGATAACGTGTTCGCACAAATACACACACACATATTCTTTTAGACGTTTTAGTCATTTGACTGTGGCCATGTTGGAGCACCACCTTGAAGGGTTTTAGCTGAACAAATCGACCCTCAGGACTTATTCTTTGTAAGCCTAGTACTTATTCTATCGATCACTTTTGCTGAACCGTTAAGTTACAGAGACATAAACATATCAGCATCAGTTGTCAAGCGATGGTGGTGGGACAAACACAGACACACATAAATATATATACATATACACATATACAAAGCGCTTCTTTCAGTTTCTGTCTACCAAATCTACTCACAAGGTTTTAGTCGACTCGAGGCTGTAGTAGAAGACACTTGCCCAAGGTGCCACGCAGTGGGACTGAATCTGGAACCATGTGGTTGAGAAGCAAGCTTCTTACCACACAGCCACGCCTATATATATATATATATATACATATAT
>NC_068982.1:127870964-127874442 GCF_001194135.2 Octopus bimaculoides
TATATATATATATATATATATATATATATATATAGGCACTCGCAGATAATGTGAATTATAGTCAAACTTCCCTTGCCGACATCTAGGGTTCCAAAACTCCTGGCTGACTGAAAGAATACGTGTAGACCAACTCTATTAACAGGAAACCTAAGGTATCGTTAAGGAGAGACTGGCTGTAATTTACATTGCACATGTGTAATTAGGATTACACACACAAAGTTTATACAGTATAATATTAAGAAACATACCGTTAAAAAGTTTACCGGGCGGTTTCGTATATCACTAGCTTTACACAACTGAAATTATAAAATATTCATCAGATAATGGTAGCTGACGCCTGCTTGAACAAGACTGACCTGCACTAAACAGCAACAACAAATCGAATTAACAAAACATATCGTCCATTTATAGCGTTCATAATCTTTTCAAACGCTCGACCACCAAAATACTCATGTATGTCACTACTATCGCCATTCAGATTCCTTCTAATAACTATTGAAAAGTACCATGTATCCACTTCAGTTTTTACTTGGCATCAGACCAAAGAACTCAATATCCTACGTCCGTCTGATGATTTAGCAAGATTGACAAAATACCTACTGTGTTACTTTCTGATATAATGCTCAAATGGATGTGATAATTCTATTCCATCATATTCCATCATACGAACGCCAATTTGTCAAAGAATAATATTGATCCGCGGACAATTTTATTTCCTATAATATTGAGCAATGTCTTCTGCTCTTCTCTGTTACTTTTTGAATGAAACTTTTTCTTTGCGTTTCCTCGAATTTATACTTCCAAATAACTAGTTAGTTGCCTCTTTCCATTAGCTTCTTGCATATTTTCTTAGGGAATATTTCGTTTCGTCTATTCCCATCATGACACATTTTTTTAATGGAACACAAACACCAGTACAAGTTTGATCGTTTTATCCTTGGAAGTCAGTTTATATTTGGTATGGAACAATAACGTTCCTATATGCATTAGTCTGATAAAGGACTATTTAAGAAAACGAAAAATCCACAGTAAAATATGTCAAACTTTACTCGCATTTGCTTGTTTGAAAGAAAATTTCTTCACCATTTGCACGTGTGCACACGCACACGCACACACACGCACACACACACACACACACACTCTCTCACTCTCTCTCTCTCTCTGATAGTGTATGGCAATCTTTGAGAATAACGTCCCAATTTTACTTTCTTTAACTTTAAGCGCTCTCAGTGTTTGATGGCCGCAAAAGGTGGGTGAGCGCGCGTTTGTGTGTGTGTGTGTGTGTGTGTGTGTGTGTGTGTGTGTGTGTGCGTGTGTGTGTGTGTGTGTAACTGACGCTGTGCAGAGGCTAACATGTTTTGTCATGTGATATATATTTTAAAGTTTTGCTGTTGCTATTATTTTAGATGGAATATGAAATTGGGTGATATTGCTGTTTTGTAATAGCATACTATTTCCACCTTTACAAAATCGTTTTCACTTGACTTCGATACTTTATAATTTAAGACAGAATATTCCTAATGTGTGGATGAATATCGTTAATATTGATTACGCCGATAACAATCAGATTGCTCTGACCTCCACTGACATACATCAATGTGTAAATGTTCCGACTTTTTCCAATTTGCATTCTTTAGCAAGTTTTACTGTATCGGTATATCAGATTTCCAAAAACTATATCACATCTTACATAATCATTGCTAACGTAGGTACAAAGCCAGAAATTTCCATTTTTTTTTTTTTTTTGTGGATTGTAGGTCATAAAATCGACCCCAGTACCAGAACAGTGAACTTCATTGTTTTTTCGACCCCAGCAATAAAAATGATGAAAAAGAAAGTTAACCTCAGAACATGAAGCGTTGGAACAGATATCGCTAGGCATTTTGTCCGGCGCTCTAACGATTCTACCAATCTATCACCCTAACTTCTGGTTCCAATAGTAACATATTCTTAGTACTGTCTTTCATTTGACATACTGGTAATTTTTCTTGGGGCCCCGCAGGTTAAAGTGATTAATGCTAATTTATTATGCTGTGCCTTGCTGTCAATGTAGAAGCCCCAATCTAGTGCTTTTGTCCAAGGGCCTATAACGTTGTTTTAGACAGCCCTGCACCTCAACCCCGTGAGCTTACACTGTTCTGATTTATTCCAATTTGTATTCTTAAGGAATTTTCACTAAATCAGTATTGGTAACTTTTATACCACCATAACTTATCGGTTTGGCAATATAAGAAACCGATAGAATATTTACTGCACTTAAAACAAACGCCGAGGTACATCTGATCAACTAAAAAAATAACACCTTCAAGGCAGTGTTTCAGCATGGCTGCAGTCCAATGACTGAAATAAATAAAATAAATTTCCCAATACATGCACAAGACCTAGAATTTGGGGTGGTGGCGGTGGCTAGCCGATTACATCGAACACTAGTACTTGACAGGTACATATTTTATCGACCCCGAAAGGAGTAAAGACAAAGTTTGAACCCGGAAGAATAGTCGCTAAGCATTTTGTCCGGAGTACTAACGTGTCTGCTAGTTCAATGAAAGAATAAAAGAAATAACTGTGACAAACATGTTAGTCGTAACACAATGTCAATAACAAAGAAAAACAAACTTATGCGGCCGCCAAACTCATACCATCCAAAGTTTGAGAAAGTGAAGCTGGTACTTTATACTCAAAAACCGCCTTTCTACACACACATACTGTGTGGTGAGTGTTTGTGTGTAAATAAAGATGAGTGTGCATGAGTTTGCGAGTTGGTGTGTACTTGATTGTATGTGTGAATGTTTCAGAATTGAAGTGAGTAGAAATTAAGTTTAAAATCTACCTTGTGTATATATAAAAAAACTCCACTGTTAACATATAGGTAGGTTCTAGATAGAAAAGATAAGGTAATGTGTTGCATCTGTTGAAAGAAAACGGAGGGGAAAATACTAAACAAAAGATGGAATACTAAAACGTGTGTGTGTGTGTATGTGTATTAACAACACCGTCAAGCACAAGAGAAAAGAAGTTATCATTGGAAGAAAATTCGTGAAATAGAAACTATTTGAATGCTGAATGTGTGTAGAGAGTTTCTGAGGTGGAGAGTAAGAGGATACGACTGATGGTTGAAACCGTGGCAGCGGCGGTGAAGGAGAGAGAGAGACATAGAGACAGACAGACAAAGAGAGAGAAAGAGAGTAAAGGGAAAGAGAGAGCGCCACAGAGTTACGAAGGAGGATAGAAAGAAACAAAAACAGTGATAAAAAAGGAAGTATGTGTATGTGTGTGTGTGTGTGCATGTATATATCTAGATAGATAGAGTGAGAAAGAGATGACAAGGGATAGATACAGAGAGGGGGGATAGAAATAAAGAGAAAAGGAAATAGGAGGACAGAGATAGTTCAGGGAAAGAGAGAGAGAGGAAAATAGTTACGCGGGAGGATACAGACAGAGACAGAGATAGAGAAGAAAAAAAACGGAAGAGAAATCT
>NC_068982.1:127874525-127879584 GCF_001194135.2 Octopus bimaculoides
TATATATATATATATATATATATATATATATATATATATATGAGAGAGAGAGAGAGAGATATATACAGAGAGAAAGATAAGGAACGGAGATAGAGATAAAGAGTGTTAAAGGAAGAGAAAGAGAGGGGAGACACGGGGGAGGGAGAAAAATAAGGGGTAGAGGAAGAGGAGGAGGGTGTGCTGGGTCAAGAGTAGTTACAGTACGATAACCATAACAAGCGCCACTATCACCACCTCTACTACTACTACTACTACTACTACTACTATTAATACACTACTACTACTACTACTACTAACAGTACTACTACTACTACTAACAGTACAAGGTCTGCTAGTTAGTATCCACTAATAATAGTGGCAGTGGTAGTAGCTATCACAGCGGCAACTCGTTATGGTCGTAGTGTAAATGACAGCTGCTACTGTTATTATTATTATTACTATCATTATTATTATTACTTTTATTATTATTATTATTACCATCACTAGTCGAGCTGACGGCTGTCATTTGCTAGAAAAGGATGACTCTCTTTTATTCGCTGATAACATACATATAATATATATCTTGGGTAAGTAAATGATTTTGTTTTATTCACTAATTATTATAGAGAGAAAACGATATAAAACAAACTATCTTGGTTATTTTGTAATAACAATAATAATTGCAGTTTTATTGTTAATATTATTCAACTTTCTTCTCTTGGTAATGTATCTCAGCAGTTTAGATTTGTTTTTGGTTTTTCCTACCCCTGATTTCCTTGAATCGTATCGTATATGCTCTGGTTTATTTATATATTTCTGTTTATCTAGGGTATTATGCTGTATATATATATATATATATATATATATATGTGTATGTGTGTGTGTGTGTGTGTGTGTGTGTATATGTATATATTTGTTTATGAAGCGATAGTAGCTGGTCTGCCTACACGTTGTGGAGTTGTTTATTTGGTGTCTGTCTATTCTACCTTGGCAACATGTCTGTCTGATGATGTTTTACTTTATTTGTTTACTAGAATATATTGGTTCGTGATATATCCTTCTACATTAACGCTACCGTCAGGCACACACACACACACACACACTCACAAATATAATTTACACATACATTCGCAGACACATATAGGTATAAGGCTCAACATATACATACACGTACGAACACATACTCATATAGAAACCAACACAAACATGTAAATGTATACATATACACAGGCACACACACACACACACACACGTACAGAGATGTACAAACCAACACGAACACATGTACATACGTTACTTATATACACACGCACAAACATATACAACCAGCACAAATACACATGTACATACATATACATATACACGAACTTGTACACTCATACAAACATATACAGAACAGCACAAACACGTATATACGAACATACATATACACATACAAAGACACTTAAACATAAAAACACACAAAGACTTACAAACACATATGCACACTTTCTTTCTTTCTCTTTTTCGTTCCCTCTTTCTTTCTTTCTCTTTTTCGTTCCCTCTTTCTTTCTCTCTCTCCTTAAATAAAGACAACTCGATAGACAATTTTAAATATGTTTATTCCAATTGTATTTGATTTCTTCTTCAACTAATAAAATATAATTTTATTTATATACCTCTATCCGAAATTAAATGATTGAAACTTTTTTCTAAAAAAAAAAAAAAAATGCAGAAATAAGACCAACAACGAAAAGACCAAAACAACAACCTAATAAAAGACCCGATCACATTAATTCTAGTTACGTCTTTTTATTTAGGAGTTGGCGTCGCTTCTTCGTCCAATTTCTTCTCTATTCTTTCCATTCTCATCGAAAGACAGAAAAAAGTATATTATTCGATGTAGTATGGACTTTTTTTTTCAAATTTCTTTGCTTTCCATATTGATCCATTCTTTTCTGTACCGTTTCACGTGCTGTAGTCGATTTGTCTTGTGTTATTTTTTTGTGATTTCTAAGTTCAGATCCCGCCGAGGTCAACTTTGCCAATCATCATTCCGGGATCGATCCAATAAAGTACCAGTTAAGTACTGGGTCGATGCGATCGAGTAACCTCTTCACCTCAAAATAGCTGGCCTTGTACCTAAATTAGAAACAATTATTATTATTTTGTGTGTGTATGATTCTGAGTTCAAATCCAGCTGAGGTCAACTTTGCCATTAGCCCTACCGAGGTCGATAAAATAAAGTGAAGTGCCGGCCAAGTACTGGGAGTTGATTTCATCGACTAACCCCTCCCCAAAATGTCAAGCCTTGGTTCTAAACAAGATAGAATGATTTATTTTGTAATACCATTCCAAGCACCCATGAAGAATAAATACAGAATTTTTGCTCACTCCTAATGTAATGCTGACACAAAAATTCGAGATTTTGTGTTTTTAAAAAAATAAAAACAACATTAAAAAAAAATGTTCGGTGATCAAAAATGCTTCAAGAACTTTCAGATGTGCTTACTGACAGAATTATCGAGTTGATAGTTACATATATCGAATCTCGATATTCACCTGAGTGGCGTATGATACCTATATACCACTGTATTTTTTCCCATTCCTAGCAGTGAGTTGTGCAGGTAGCATCAACAACAGTTCATAGCAACACGATTTCCCCTTTCTCTCTTTCTTTCTTTTTGTAGCCACGCATTTTCAGTGTTGCTATTTCCAATGTGTTTATTCCTCCTCTGTTAAGCAAGTACGCACGTTGGGCCGTTGCCCAGGGGTCCCCACGGTCTAAGAGCCCTATGCTAAGATATGCATGTTGTGGCATACATGTAGGTTAACTGCGTTGGAACCCCAGTCAGTTGCTTTACATAGAGTATGCCTTACAGTGTTCTTTTTTTAAAGACTGCTCTGCTGTTAGGGGTGAACTATTTACATCAGTAGTAAGCTATTAACCCGACGTTGTTTTTCACTGTTTATTTACATTTCGCTTTCTAATCCGAGAAAGTTTATAAGTAATTAGCTTCCTGCTAGAAAAATCCTTGAATATATATACACATATATATAATGTGATAATTACACATTCCTAATCATCTCGTTATTCTCAAGAAAGTTCCTTCAGTCAAATGCCGGATGTATAGCGCAAATAACCTGATTGTAGGTTTTATTACATTAGCAGAGTAATCTTTCATAAATTCTTACTGTGTTTAGCATCTAATAAAGTAATTTCCTATTCTAACTCTCAATATTTAAGTTTAATCACTGTAAATGAATGTTACGATTATTTTAGAAGCAACAGTCTTCATCCACCGGGTAAATAGTAGTTACTTTTCGCATACACGTCGGAAGTTGAATTCAGAAGCAAAATAAATCCTCCGGTATGATGTTGTTGTTGTTTGGAGGTAAATAACTAGAAGTGAAATAATTTACTTGCAAATGTATTACATGAAAACTATTATTATTTTATATCTTTATTTAGTAGGTGATAAACCACTGTTTTTATTACCTTCATAATGCAGTGAGGTCGGTGCCAATATCGGACGATTTTGCGTTTCTACGTTCAAAACCTCGCTTTACATTAAACGTAATTTTTTTATTTGTATGTCTTCGATGTTAGTAAAATAAATACCAGTTATATACTAGATTTGTGTTCTACTGCTTCTGTTCTTCTCTTAAATGGTATCTCTGTTTTTAAAATAATAAATAATCATATCAATATCGCAGCTGATGGCTGGGGGCACCTCGCAGTTGTGTATTCCTCACGGAATTGATGTTGTTATGCCTTTTATTACACGCGACGGCGACTAAATAACGACTCGTGATATACTTTAGAATTATTGGATGAATATCTGTGTGTATATTCAATAGAAAACACATTTAGGTGAATTCGTTCCACTTAGGAAATAGAGAGAGTGAGAGAGAAAAAAGGTCCTTGCATACAAGAAATTTTTATTTATATAGAAAAGTATATTTATTGTATTGTCACTATTGGGTCATGACTGCATTTGTATATTCAGACGTTGACTGGACTGCACTTCGCCTACGGCAACATGTCTATGCAAAGAATATGATGTTTAGTTATACATGAGAACGGTGTTTCTGGCACAGACAAGAAGAAGCTTGACTAGATAAATACTTTACGATATCCGATTTTTCGGGATCGACTTTCGTCTCAGATAGTGTATCGAGCGAGTTTCTGTTGGAGCTGTTACTCGTATTATTGGAAAAGAAACACTCGCTCGTTTTTATAGTGCTCCTGCTGCTGCTATTTACAGTAGTGAACTGTACCAGTCTGGTGTACTTCTTATTACACAGCCAGCTGTTGTGGACGATGAGAGTTTGTTGTCCGGGACAAAGGTAGGGAATATTTTTATATTGGTAGGCAACTTCGAAGAAAAAATATCATTTGTTTTATAAATATAATCACTATTTTAGTTTTTATAAAATATAAGCTTTATTATTATCATTATGTATAATTATTTATAGAAACTAATGCAAAGTAAACAGGCAAAGTTTCAGAAAAAGCAACCCACCATAACTTTCTTTATTATTTTTTTATTGTTTCTTTAAATTCTTTTGGTTTTCTGTGTTAAGTACAATTACGAGGTATTTACAAGTGTACATAAAAGAAATATGAAGTAGGTGTTTCTAAAAATCGCAATTAGTTTTTAAAAAAAACTGTTTCAATAAAATAGAACTAAATCAAAAGTATATTCCAGTGTAATGTTTCCCCCCCCCTCTTAAACGCTATGTTTCTTTCAGAAGGCCTCACGTAGCCCTTCAGAAGGCCTCACGTAGCCCTTCAGAAGGCCGTACTTGTTCACCATCTCTGGCCTGGCTATCGATATCGTTGCAGTGCGCTTCATGACAGTTTGAACAGCCGGCTTTTTTGCTGGCACTGTAGCATCAAGGGCTGCCTTGACAATGTTGCGGGTTCCCAAGGCAATGCAATGCATTGGGGTCCCCACATTTATTTATTGATATTAAGTTACAGCATACAGCTTTCGGTCTCCAGATCTATGGTGTCTTCCCTTCCTATTGATAACTACCCAAAGTACCTTATACTTTAAGACGGCACTGCCGGTACTACCATATCGATCGGGGGGGG
>NC_068982.1:127879613-127881824 GCF_001194135.2 Octopus bimaculoides
GCAATAAACTCATGTTTTTTTTTTAATAAAAAAAGCAGGAAAACGATCACCTGCGCTCCACTTAAAAACTACGCCCTTGTACTTGGGTATATGAAATTTCATTGTTTAATCTTAATCTATAGTCTAATGATTTCAGTGACATTTTGTTTACTGAATTTATCAAAGACACTTGCGGTTTTATGACCTTATTGTATCACAACACCTGACTCATTGTGCATATATATATGTGTTTGTTTGTGTGTGTGTGTGTGTGTGAGAACACACATGTACAAACAGCTTCATATTTCTCTAGAGAATTAGATCAATTTCGTTCTATTTAAAGTCTTTGACGAATATATTTAAAAAAAAACAAAAAACAACCCAGCTTATTACGTCTTTTTTTCCTTTTCTATTGTCTGTTGTCTAAACTTTTAATGATAACTAACTTTACTGCTTTTGTGTCTTGCGTGTATATTCTGACGGTTATTGTTGGTTGGGCTCTGGTATACTCTGACCAAACAGATGTATGGATCAAGGGGATTCCAGTCCTGATCATTCCGTCCTTTTTTATTATTTTTTTTCTTTGAGTGATATGTAGGACTGCATTATCTAACGTATCCATCCTTTATTTTAGACGTTAGGGTGGTGTGATATAAATGAGATTTAGCTGTTATTTCTAACATCTCAAACGACCTTTCGGAGGTTTCCCCTTTGTGTGTTCCATATCGTGAATGGTATTATTGTTTCTCGATGAAATATTTCTGTTCATCGCCTTAGTTTTATGGAGTATGAGGCTTGCACACTATATATTACTCATTACCTGCCATTTACTTCCGCTGGGGATTACTGTTATCATTCTGCAAATAACAATGTAACCATGCAAAGCAGCTTATAAGCGTAGTTTAAAGACTGAAGTTGGGAAAAATACTTCTTTTGAGTTTGCTGAAGACTCTCAGCAAATTCATATGGCATATATATATATATATATATATATATATATAATTTTTATATATTCGTTTTACTTATGTTCCGTCACAGGCTGCAGCGTTGCTGAGGCACCATTCGGGGAAGATGTATTAGTCGATTAAATCGTCCTCAGCAGTTATTTTTCAAGCCTGGTACTTGTTCTGTCCGTTAATTTTTGTCGAACTGCTAGGTCGCGGGAACGTAAACAAACACTTGCAGTCAAGTTGTGAATCACACACACACATACATACACAGAATCCTAATTCTTGACTGCTTTGTACAACAGCTGACTTGTTATTGATTGGGGAAGCTAGTTACGTCCGTTGTGAGTTCTCGGAGGAACAGCCAGCAAACTATGAAACGGTCGAGCAAGAAATTCCCTCTGTTTTTTATATTTTTCTGATACATAAAATGGCAGTGGTGGGGGTGCAGAGGGTTTAGAGTAAAAGACACTCGCCTAAGGTGCTACACAATGGAACTAAGCCCAAAGCCATGTGGTTACAAAGCAAACTTCATAACCATCCAGCTATACCTAGGCCTAGTCAGTTTTCTTTTTTATTCTTCTTTTCTTTACCTGTTTCGGTAATTAGACTGCAGTCATGCCCATACTGGAGCACCACTTTGAAGGCAATGCCAATTCTTTTTTTAATTTTTTTTTAAAGTCTGGTACTTATTCTGTTGGTCTGTATAGGCGCTGGCATGGTTGTCTGATGAAGTTTACTTACTAATTCTGTAGCCTTGGGTTCAGTCCCACTGCATGGCACTTTGGGTAACTGTCTTCTGTAATGGCCCCAGGCCAATCAAATCCTTGTGAGTTGATTCGGTAGATAGTAAGTGAAAGAAGACTGTCTTCTATATCCATTTACTTGTTTCAGTCATTTGACTGCGGCCACGCTGGAGCTCCGACTTATAGAGTTTTATTGTTTGTAAGCCTAGTACTTACTCCGTTGGTCCTTTTTGCCGAACCACTTGGTTACGGGGACGTAAACACACCACCATCGTTTGTCAAACGATGGTGGCGGGACAAACGCACACACACACACACACACACACACACACATATCGTTTATCATTTGCTTCTTTCACTCATTTGACTGCGGCCATGCTGGGGCACCGCCTTGAATTTTTAGTCGACTGAATCACCCCCAGTACTTATTCTATCGGTCAATTTTGCCGGACAGCTTTGTTACGGAGACGTAAACACATCAACACCGTGATGTGGGGGGGGGGCAAGCACAGACACAAAGACATACACACTATATATAT
>NC_068982.1:127881929-127887916 GCF_001194135.2 Octopus bimaculoides
ATATATATATATATATATATATATATACGTATGATGTTTGTCTGTCTTTGTGTTGTATTTGGCCCTCATTAACACTTGGTTTGTTTATGTCCTGAAAACATAATACTCAGCAAAAGTGACTTCAAAGTAGGGCCCCATCAAGGTTGCAGTCCAATAACTGGAACAAGTAAAACAATATCTATATGAGAATTTCATCCATCCATCCATCCATCTTGTCTGCCCGCTATTCCTGGGAGAGTTGTTGGGTAGAGTCCTTGGGCACCAATTCCATAGAGCCCTATCAGTAACGTCTGTCATTAGTTTTTCTAGCTGGTTTCTCAAGTGCAACCAAGAACTATGGATAATATGCAGCCATGTCGTTCTTGTCTACCCCTAGGTCAAATGTGTAAATATTACGACTATAGACACAAGCATGGCTGTATGGTAAGAAGATTGCTTCCCAACCACGTGGTTCCGAGTTCAATCCCACTTGTGTGGAACTTTAGGCAAGTGTCTAAAACTATAACCTTGGGCTGACCAAAGCCTTGTGAGGAGTGAAGCCAGTCATATATGTGTCTTTGTGTCTACTCACCCCCATCACCGCTTGACAGCTGGTGTTGGTTTGTTTACATCTCCATAACTAAGCAGTTCAGCAAAATGATACCAATAGAATAAGAACTAGGCTTTAAAAAAAGGGATAAATACTAATGTCAGTTCATTTGACTGAAAATACTTTTAGGTGGTGCCCAGGCATGACTGCTGTCTAATGAGCGGAACAGATGAAAACTGAAAGATAGTATAGTAGTCTTTCAGTTGTAAACTATTGAATACTGTTAGGAGGCCCAAGTACTTTCACACACATGTATACACACAACAGTAACTTCTGCCTACCAAATTCAATCACAAAGCTTTGGTTAACCTCAGGCTGTAGCAGATGCTTGCCCTCTTTAGTTCTGTATTTTATTTTTATTTTATCATTGACATATAAATACTGTGTACAATAATTTTAGATGTGATGTTAGTCATTGATATGTTACTCTTTTACCTGTTTCATTCATGGGACTGTGGCCATGCTGCAGCACCACATTTGCAGAGTTAATCAAATAAGTTGACTCCTGGACTGGTGCTTATTCTGTCAGCCACTTTTATCAGACTGCTAATTTATGAGGACATAAACAAACCAACCCTGATTGTTAATTAGTGAGGGAGACACACACACACACACACACACACACATGAGTGACAGTTATCTTTCTGTTTCCATCTACCAGATCAACTCACAAGGCTTTGGTCAGTCTGCGGCTAGAGTAAAAGGCACTTGCCCAAAGTGCTGTCCAGTAGACCTGAACCCCCTCCCCTGACAAACACACATATATACAACTAGCTTCTTTGTTTCTATCTACCAAATCCACTCTCAAAGCTTTGGTTGACCCAGGGCTATAGTAGAAGAACCTTGTGGTTGGGAAGTAAACTTCTTCACCACTCACTCATGCCTGTACCATATATATATATATATATATATATATATATATATATATATATATATCATCATCCTTTAACATCTATTTTCCATGCTGATATATTGTCCAACCCATGCCAGCATGGAAAACAGACGTTAAATGATGATGATCATGATATATGTGTGTGTGGACAAATGAAAGTGTGCCACTCAACACATTTGGTGAGAATTACATATAATTTTAATATACGTATATATCCAGGTGTGGCTGTGTGGAGAGAAGCTTGTTTACCAACCACATGGTTCTGGGTTCAGTCCCACTACGTGACACTTTGGGCAAGTGTCTTCTACTATAGCCTTGGGTCGACCAAAGCCTTGTGAGTGGATTTGGTAAACAGAAACTGAAAGAGGCCCATCAAATGTGTGTGTGTATGTCTGGTCTGTGTTTGTCTCCCCACCATCGCTTGGCAACTGGCGTTGGTGTGTTTGCGTCCCTGTAACTTAGTGGTTTGCAAAAGAGACTGATAGAATAAGTACCAGGCTCACAAAGAATAAGTCCTGGGGTCAGTTTGTTTGACTAAAAGCAGTGCTCCAGCATAGCTGCAGTCAAACGACTGAAACAAATAAAACTATAAAAGAAGATACATACATACACCCTCACACACATTCACACACCCACACACATATATATATTAAACAGGGTTTCACAGTTTCCATCTATTAAATTCACTCACCGGCATTAGTCTATCCAAGGTGCATGTTGTGGAACTGAATCCAAAACCACATCGTTGCAAAACAAAATGCTCTGCCTGCACCATGTTAGGTACAGAAAATAAAATTATTTTTATATGTTGTTGATCTGAAAATGTATCTGTAATATTTCAAATCTATTCTCTGCTCTATGTTAACTTTAAACAACATATATCAGAAGACTTTGATTTGTGTAAAGAGATATTCTATACAAAGATATTTCTTGATATCAGCAATAAACTTAATTATGTTTGTCTCTGAGATATCTTAAAACATCTTGTTTATTAAATCATGTTTATATATTCCAAGTTAAAATGTTTAGCTTTAATTTAAACAACTGATTGTTAATATTAAAAATAAACAACACATGATTCTAGTCTAAACTTTGGAAATAAACAGTCGATTGAAGTGTCGTAGAAAATTAAATCTGCATTTAACATCGGTGTTTTATAAAATGTGACAGACTACTGTATTTCTCAACATTTATTCAATTGCAAAATGAAGATGTTTCAAAACTTGATTTGTAAATTTTCTTAAATTATATTTCTGAAGTTAACACTTTTGTTATGTTTCTGCTGAAATACTCTGTCTTTCTTTCAATTAATGTTTAAAGTAACAAAGAATTTAGTAAAATAACTTTGTCATTATTACATTATTAGGCTGCTGTTTGGAACATAGATTAACGTGAAATTCTGTTGGAAGGTTTTAATTTAGATCACTTCAAAGATGGAGGTTTGTATCATAGAAGTGGTTACAGGCCAAAATAAAAAAAAATAAAAAATTTGTCCACTAAATCCCAAATGGGTTTATAACTTTCTTTTACATGAAAAATTTTACAATGATATTGCTAAAAAATAATCAAAATGCTCAAATCTAATCTGTATCAATCATATTTGCAATGAAAATTTGTATAACCGTAGGGTAGAGATTTCCTACCCCAGGTGCCTGCATTGCCTGGAGAAGCAAGATGGTATTTCAGTGGGTGCAACAATATGTACTTTATTAAAATCACTTTTCTGGATAAAATTAACTCACTCTTAAAAATAACTTTATTAAACCAAACTAAGAACTATTTTGCTGTACTCTTTTACTTGTTTCAGTCATTTGACTGTGGCCATGCTGGAGCACCGTCTTTAGTTGAGCAAATCAACCCCAGGACTTAATCTTTGTAAGCCTAGTACTTATTCTATCGGTCTCTTTTGCCGAACCGCTAAGTTAATGGGACGTAAACACAACAGATACACACACACACACATATATATATATATATATATATATATATATATATATACTTATATACGACGGGCTTCTTTCAGTTTCCGTCTACCAAATCCACTCACAAGGCTTTGGTCAGCCCAAGGCTATAGTTGAAGACACTTGCCCAAGGTACCACGCAGTGGGACTGAACCCGGAACCATGTAATTCGTAAGCAAGCTACTTACCACGCAGCCACTCCTATGCCTGTATGTGATTCAATTATATAAAAAAAAATGAATTAGTTTTTAAAAGCAGCTTTTCCATTCTCAAATGTGACATTTCTTCTTTTATAGATGTGAAAATTAATCAAACTACTCCTAGGTTGGGACTCACTGCTTTAAGCAATTTATATCTATAATACCATGGGACTCACTGCTTTAAGTAATTTATATCTACAATACCAAATCCCCCACTCTAAGAATCCTTTATTATGAAAAGGATATTGTAATGAAACCTGCAGACACATGTTACACTGTAGTGACCGGGTGTGCCACTTGTATCTTAACCCTTTAGCATTCAGATTATTCTGTCAAATGTAATGCTTATTTATTCACATTATTTTGAATTTATTCTGCATTCTCTTGTAGCCTTGAAATTTTGATTATGTGACTGTTTATTTTTAGACTAACAGTGTAGGGTAAGTGTGAGGGGTTGGATATGGCTAATGTGAACATAAAAAAGGAAAGAATATTTTGTTTTGATATGACCAGTTTTAGTGCTAAATGGGTAAAGCTCTTTGTGGCTTCATACCTTCCAGCAACTTCATTGTAAAATGAACAATCCATGAATCCATTATTTATTTTCTTCTCTCATAAAAACCTGAAACAATGGTTTCTATCCTTTTTTATGGTACATCAACACATTTTTCTCTTGTGCCTGAATCAAAATTTAAGATTAGTTTCTATTCTAATTCTTTCTTGAAAATTCAAAAAGTGTTTGAACACATAGTATGAAATAATCATTTCATAATTTAAGAAAAATCATCAATTAGCATCTTTTATCTTTTACTGGTTTCAGTCGTGGGACTGCTGGAGGCACTACCTTGAAGGATTTAATTCAACAAATCAACCCCAGCACTAAATTTTTTAAAAAGTGATTTTAGTTAATGTTTTGTAAACATCATCATTGGAGTGGCAAGGTGCAAGAGTGGCTGTGTGGTAAGTAGCTTGCTTACCAACCACATGGTTCCAGGTTGAGTCCCACTGCATGGCACCTTAGGCAAATGTCTTCTACTATAGCCTCGGACCAACCAAAGCCTTGTAAGTGGATTTGGTAGATGGAAACTGAAAGAAGCCTGTCATATATATATATATATATATATATATATATATATATATATATATACATATATGTAATATGTGTTTGTCCCCCACCATTGCTTGACAACCGATGTTGGTGTGTTTACATCGCCGTAACTTAGCAGTTTGGTAAAAGAGACTGATAGGGTAAGTATTAGGCTTACAAAGAATAAGTCCTGGGATCGATTTGTTTGACTCAAGGCAGTGCTCCAGCATGGCTGCAGTCAAACGACTGAAACAAATAAAAGAATATGTCCATGTTCTCTGCTTCTATAGGTTAGATGGTTTAACAGGATCTTTACTGCTCTTTACTGCATGTACTAGGCGCACTTTCCATGCCACCAGCACTAATGAGGGCACCATGCAGCTTGCAAGACTACCAAACCTGGGGAGGGGGTGAAACTATGAAAGAAGGGAAGGGGGAGAGGTAAGCAGGTTCTTGTAGAGGAACTACATAGCTACTCACCTTTTAAGAGAGCGAAATGGGCGGGGTGGGGCGGAGAATGATTAGTAGGAGCTGCAAGTCCAGATGGCTCCTCCAGAAGCAGAGTGAGTAGGTGTTTGTTGGGACAGAGGAACTAGGAGAGTGGGTGGTTGAGTGGTGAGAGTAGTTTGCAAGTGTGTATGGGGGTGATGGGAGGTAGGTAACAGCTTTAAAGATTGGGTAGGATTCATCTTTTATCTTCTAATCTTTTACCTGTTTCAGTCATTAGACTGCGGTCATGCTGGAGCATTGCTTTGAAGAAGAACTTTCTGTCGAGTAGATCAGCTCTAGTACATATTTGTTTTTTTTTAAAGCTTGGTTCTTATTCTGCCTGTCTATTTTGCTGAGCTGCTAAGTTAAATGGATGTAAACACATCAATGCCAGTTGCCAAGTGGTGGTAGGGGACAAACACATACATACATAACGTTGTCATGGCCGATGACAGTATTGCCTGATTGGCACCTGTGCCGGTGGCACATAAAAAGCACCATTCGAGCATGGTCGATGCCAGTGTTGCCTGACAGGCTCCCATACTGGTGACACATAAAAAGCATCATTCAAACGTGGTCAATGCCAGTACTGTCTGACTGGCCCTTGTGCCAGTGGTACATAAAAAGCACCCACTACACCCTCGGAGTTGTTGGCGTTAGGAAGGGCATCCAGCTGTAGAAACTTTGCCAGATCGGATTGGAGCCTTCGGGCTTGCCAGCCCTCAGTCAAACTATCCAACCCATGCCAGCATGGAAAGCAGACATTAAA
>NC_068982.1:127888016-127890862 GCF_001194135.2 Octopus bimaculoides
TGTATATATGTATATATATATATATATTTATATATATATATGTATGTATAAATATATGCGTGTGTGTGTACAACAGGCTTCTTTCAGTTTTCATCTACCAGACCCACTCACAAGGTCTTGGTTGGCCCAAAGTTATAACAAGATTCTTGCCAAAGGTGTTACACAGTGGGATTGAACCCAGAACCATGTAGTTGGGAAACAAACTTCTTAACACAGAGCCACACCTGCACCTATTGATGTTAATAGTTTATTAATGAGGGTGGAACAGATAACATTAAAGAGTGTGTGTGTGTGTGTGAGGCAGACAGACGGATGGAGGGAAAGTTTCTTCTAATCACTGACCTTCAGAACAGTGTGTAGATTTGTTGAGACAAATAAAATGTAGTTTAAGTTAAGAACAAATTGGAAGATTGTATATCAGTGTTTTTGTTTTGTTTGTTGTTTTTCTTAATGACTGTGCTGTATCATCAACTGCTGTCATTATGAACGAAAGCTATCTGTCCACTCTCTGTTGGTATACATATTCTTAAATGTGTTTAAAATTAATGATATTCTTCAAACAAATAAATCAGTAGCTTGTGTTCAGACAAATGTTGAGTAGACCTATTATTTCTTTTGAAGCTATAGAATGAACAACTTTCAGCTTAAATAAAATTTTTTCTTTTTTTATTTTGTTATTGAGGAAATCGGTTACCTAACTATATCCTGGAATATTTGTAAAATGAAAGCAAATATGAGCATATTAAAAAATATTTTGAAACAAGAAAAAAACCAGAACGAACAACCCATAATAGTGAGTCGTATGTTTTGTGTGTGTGTGTATATATAAAATATATATATATATGCATGTACGTATGTATATAAACCATCATAAGTACTTTATATTTTCTGTTTTCTTTTGTTTATGCCAATAGTATCAAATATTGTGAGATTTTTTTTTTGATACATGTAAAAATATTTGTCAGTTTTGATATTTAAAGTTTTTCTAATTTCCTTTTGTGCCTGTCATATCCACTGGAATCTGATATTAGTCAAGTAAGAAATAACTTCCAGCTTCAATTTAGTATATGATTCTAGATGACGATGATAACAACAACAACAACAACAACAACAATAATAGTAACAACAACAAAGAGGAGAAAATGCTAATTTCTTCATATAAATAATAAAACCTCACATTATAGAAGACAGAAAATGGGAAGTTATGATATTTGTGTCTTATCTAAGTTCATTAATGATAAAAATGGTTTCAACTGAGAATCAACAGCAGGTCATCGATTTAGCATGTTATGTAAAACTTACCACCTTCTTATGGCATTCATCACTATAGCAACAATAATCAGATAAGTTCTTTTAAGTAAATGCAAAGCCATTCTGGGCTGTAGAAAGTTGTATCCAATTAAATTAATCTGTGTATATATTATGGGGTCCTTTTGGTCCCAAAGGGATTAATTGTAACCATAAAGGAGATACAGCAAATCATGACTGTTAACCATCAAAGCTGCCTCTCTTCAGTCTCACCCGAACAGTAATAATAACCAGGATGAAATTTTGTTTCAGAACTTCATATGCCAGTCTTGTCTTCTCTATTTAATTACCTAAACTTAATTTACTTGTTTGATAAGAGAAGGCACTAAAGGTCCACTGAAAACCTGCAGTTTTGCTTGACTATGTTCCAAAAATTTGCTACTCTAACTAATGAAATTGGCTCACAGCTTTAGACCCATATTCCTCTTCCATAGTTTATTATTAGTGTATCCTTTCTTTTGCTCTCCTCATTGAAAAGAAGTATTCCTAGACTTGCATTATTCAAGTTACAGCTAAATCTTGTATTCTATACAGTCAGATTCAGCATATCGCCTGCTCAACAGAATACATCACAAGAAAGCATACACAATATTACGTCCTTGCTATTCATGATCAGCACATAGCTGAAACCTTTGTACTCTTTATAAATGTTTAGTCTTGCAATCTCTGGTGACCTTTCATGGCATTACCTATAATTTCATATAATGAACATTGTTTCACAAAGGCTAGCTTTACTGTTCAGAGCTGCTCCAAGGAAATAATTGATCCCTTCTTAAGTAATCCTTGATCTAGCTCATACAATACACAAATGCACCTTACCCTGAAGTACCGCTTCACATATCTTGAATATTTTTCCATTTGTAAAACCCAAAGCTTAGCATTTTGGGATTCATTATGGAATACATTATTTTCATCTCAGCTGTTTTAGAAAATAACTGTCTTGTCATTGTTTACAAATGGTTATTTCCTAATTCCTTTGAATTTTAAGCAACACATTGTTGGACAGTGTTGAATGATCATTGAGTCAGTAGCAATTACAGTACTTTATGTAATCTTTTCTAATTAATACTGATATAATCAACACAATCTGCTGCAGCTGGACATTTTCTTTTCTTTTTGGAATATGACACCTAGTTGTTATGATAATGGCGTTTTAAACTGTCATGTTTAGAAATTTTAATAAAATTAAATACAAAGCCACAGGCATGGTTGTGTTGTAAGAAGCTTGCTTCCCAACCACATGGTTCCAGGTTCAGTCCCACTGCATGTCACCTTGGGCAAGTGTCTTCAACTATAGCCTCAGGCTGACCAAAACCTTGTGAGTGGATTTGGTAGACGGAAGCTGAAAGAAGCCTATCATCATCATCGTCGTCGTTTAACGTCCGCTTTCCATGCTAGCATGGGTTGGACGATTTGACTGAGGACTTGTGAAACCAGATGGCTACACCAGGCTCCAATCTGATTTGGCAGAGTTTCTACAGCTGGATGCCCTTCCTAACGCCAACCACTCAGAGAGTGTAGTGGGTACTTTTACGTGT
>NC_068982.1:127891155-127892105 GCF_001194135.2 Octopus bimaculoides
CTGCACAAGAGCCAGTCCAGGGGCACTGGCAACGATCTCGCTCGAAAAATTTCATGTGTCACCCGCACAAGAGCCAGCCCAGGGGCACTGGCAACGATCTCCCTCGAAAATCCTACAATGGCCCCGCACAAGAGCCAGTCCCAGGGCACCCCACCATCACTTGACAATTGATACTGGTGTGTTTATGTCCCTGTAATTTGGCAGTTCAGCAAAAGTGACCAATAAAATAAGTACTAGGCTTACAAAGAATAAGTCCTGGGGTCGATTTCTTTGACTAAAACCCTGAATCAAGTAAAAAAATATGAATGGAGGAAATGTATGTGTATGTGTTACATGACTGTTCAAGTTGAATCTTATTTCATAATGATTTTTCATATTTATTAATTGTCCCTTAAATCTAGTTTGCAACAATAGCATTCCTAAATCCATCAGTTCATTAACATTTTCAAGACCTTCTTAGCCTCATTATCAGAATGAAATGATGTTAATAACAATATGTTGTTTGCAAGCTTTGTAATAGGTTGCAAAGGGTTATGGGAATATTGTTATAGGTAATAAGATTATTTTCACCTGATTTAAAATTTTTTCAATGGTCAAGTCCTTGTAGATTTTGGCTGATTTTGTGTATATTGTATCTTTGTGGTGAGTTTTGGTTTGTATTTTGCTTTTAGTAAAGCTTCCATGATTGCTCTTCTTATCTTTTGTGGAAGTCTATATAGAATTGTAATACTGTCCACTGATGTTTCTCTGTCTACTTTTATTTCATGTACTTTATTACAATGAGCTATGATGATGTCTTTGTCGTTAATGTGTAGTCAACTGATGAGAAAGTGTATTTATGTGTTTAATACAACAGTCATATCAGACACATAAATATGACACTTCCTGTTGGTTGACCATGCAACAGTGTGGTTGCATGTGTGTTTATATATATATATATATATATATAT
>NC_068982.1:127892244-127908148 GCF_001194135.2 Octopus bimaculoides
AGAGAGAGAGAGAGAGAGAGAGAGAGAGAGAGAGAGAGAGAGAGAGAGAGAGAGATTTATATATAGAAGTGTGCATATGTGTGTGTGTGTATATATATATCTATATAGATATGAAAGTGTTTGTATTTTGGGAAGTGAGTGAATGAGTGCCTTTGTGTGTATGTTGTGTATATGTGGAATATTCTTCTCTCAAGTTCACGCTCTATTTTTTAAAATAAAAGACGATCAAGAGTGGTTTGATGCGAACATCAACACAATTTGGCATGCTCCTGGACAATGTTTGCTGTAATATTTTTGATGCTAGTCTGTGTAGAATTTTGTTGTGTGCAAATTTTGTCTTTCTTTGCTAAGAATGTGCTTATCCATGTGAGTAAACATAGCTCCAGTTTCTTCAATTGAAGAAATTGCAATTTCATTTTGAAAACCTTGCCTGCTCACATTTCTTTGTCCTTTGTGTGCTAGTAAAATATGAGGAAATAATAAGCAATTCTAGATAGTCCGTTATCACACACATACAAAAAGTTGTGTTAAGTTCTTTGGAGTACTGTTCTATTCACCCTTCATACTCTGAAAAATCAATGGTGAATTGCAAATGCTCAAGAAATTCTGATGCATGCTAACAGGCATGATACGTCCAAAGGAATCCTTTCTTGACACTGTTCAAGATAGTATTCTATAAAACAAGGGAGAGAAATTTGTTTACTTAAGTAGTAAGGGCATAACACATCTGTCCAGTGTAGGGTAGATGCTGTCTGATGTTCTGCTAAAAAGACTAGTCCAGTCAGTATCAAAGATTCACACATCAGACTCAAAGTGTGGCTTCCACAGGGCTCAGTTGACAATCAATGTAAACTTCATTAAAAGGCAGATAGGCGCCTTCAGAAGAAATATTAGAAACATCAAGAATTGTTTATTACATTTGTTTTTGTTTGAGCTCTTAAATGCTTTTGACACTATAAAGAAAGAAATTTCTATCACATATTTTCAGAATGTTTGGTGTGTAGAGTGTATGGAAGTGAGTGAGAGTCTCTGTGTCTATGTAAGGGTATGTGTGTATGTATACTATCTTCTATATTTTAAAAATATTCAGTTCGTCTGGGCATGGATAGAACTGAATGTTGGACAGACCAATGTATGATGATAACAAAAGTCTAGGTTGCAAGTGTGCTCCTTATAATGCTCAAGGGAATTTGAGCCATTCTACACAGATCGATGGCTCAAGTTTTAGGCCCTTCTAAGTATGAACAAGAATTTGGCAAGACTAGGTGCAGTCTTTTGTAGTGTTTTATAATGTCATCTGCACCTGTATGATCATACTACTAAGTGTAAGGATGGAAAAGGAAGTGGGAGATGCTATTAACTTCTGATTTGATATGAACCTTTCCAGTGCAGATTTTACTACCAGAACTTGACATTTAGAATTTCACATTATCAGGCTTGTGTTTTGGCCATGGAAGTTATGCATCATCAAGTCATGTGCTTATCTTGTTTTTGATGTGTGTAGTTGTGTTGTAGTGTGAATATTGCTTTTATAATTAATTGCCTATTTTTGCAAGGGAATTCTCTATAGTATGGGTGTGTTGCTTGTTAATATTTTCTATTTCTCTTTGTTTTATGGTGTGCTATGTAGTGTGTTGCAATTGCTCCTTGTCATAAATGTATGGCAAGCCTAGGAGAAAGTTATGTGCTCTATGGCCAATGTAACAATAATTTTTACAGTTGCATTAATAAATTACAGTGGTAATTTGTGGTTTGTTCTCAGGTTTACGTGCCTGTCGTGTGATGCTGATAGGGAAGCTTTTCATTTTAGTGTTTTTATAATATATTATTAGTCTCAGTTTATTGTTAGGTGTGGTGCAATTGGTGTTTCATTTTATGTGATTTTTGATTGTGTGTTCATCTATTAGATTCATATAATTTACAGTGTGTAATTTGTGTGTTTTAGTAGGGATAATGCCTAATGTATTTTCTGTATCATATTTCTTCCAATAGTCCTTCATATCTTTGTCTATTCATCTCTGAATATCTGTTGTTAATTAATGTTTATTTTACTCTGTGAATTTCTTTATCTAGTTCTTGTTTTGCACAACAGTATCTAAATGCTCTCCAAAGTGATAATTTTACCTCTTGACATTTTGTAACCATGTGGGTATTTGTTCCCTCCGTGTTGGTATATGCATTTCTTTGTGACTTTGGTTATACTGATACAATGTATCTATCATTTTAGTTTGAGTGCTTTGTATCAAAAAATGGATTCATATTTGTATTGTTTTGGATTTTGAATTATCTCAATCAGTGGAATTGGTAGATGGAGAATATGTAGGGAAGTCTGTTGTGTGTGTGTGTGGGGAGGGGAGTATGTATGCAAATATTGACATTCCATGCTTTTGCTTGTTATTCCCAGAGTGAAACAGGGAAATGACATTTACATTACTTGTTGGCATTATGATGTTTCACTCTGTAAAAGGTAGCAAGCTGGCACAATTGTTAGCACACCTGGCAAAAATGCTTTGTGTCATTTCTTCTGACTTTGTGTTTTGATTTCAAATTCCACTGAGGGTTGACTCTGTCTTTTATCCTTCTGGGCACAAAAATATAAATACCAGTTGAGCACTGGGGTTGATGTAATTGACTAGCTCCCTCCCCTAAAATTTCAGGCTGTTTGCTTATAGTAGAAAAAAGTTAATTCTTGTCACTCTGTTCTTTCAAAAAAAAAAAAAAAAGTGGCATTACACTAGCTGAATGATAACTAAGTTATTTTACTAAATTCTTTGTTATTCCAGTTCTATATTTAAGAGATGAGGAATTATGTACATTATTTACATTTGACGGATATTTGTCTTCATCTTGTTTGTTGTTAACACAACGACAATAATAATAATAATATCAAAAATACCTTAGGAATGAGAACCCAAGTTCGAAATTTCCCAAAGACACCTGATGAAGGTTGGAGGGTCTACCAGCCAAATCGTTGTGTTAACAACAAACAAGATGAGGACAAATATCTGTCAAATGTAAATAATGTAAATTCTTTGTTATGTTTAAAGTTATTGAAAGAAACATAGAGCATCTCAAAATAAATACGATAACAAAAGGGTTAAATGTATGGATGCTTATAAGTTTATACAAATGCTTGAATGTACCTAATATGTTGGTATTATTATTATTATTATTCATCTGTTTTCCATGTTGGTATGAAATGAATGGTTTGAAATGATCTGAGAAACTACAGGACTACATCAAGCACCAGTTTAAACTTTGGCATGATCTCTATAGCTGGATGGTCTTCTTAATGCCAACCAGTTTTTAGTGTGTACTGAGTGCTTTTTTCATGATACCTATGCAAGTGAGGATACAAAGTAACTTGTGAGATTACAAAACAAGAAAAGGAAAACAATGAAAAAAAGTCCTCTTGACTGAGTGGAAGTATTTGAGAGTATTTATGCTGGGTGTTGAAAGATGATAGAGGGACAAACACAGGTGGTGCCTTGCTATTGAAGAAATACATGGCTACCTCTCATTATATTAGGGTAGGTGGAAGCAGCTAGAAGGAAGATAAAGTTGTTCTCAACTATTCTTTACCTATGGATCCCTTTGATTTTTGCTTGAACGGACCCCATAACATTAAAAAATCCTGTTATATTTTTGTAATCAAATCATCATCATCATCATCATCGTTTAACGTCTGCTTTCCATGCTAGCATGGGTTGGACGATTTGACTGAGGACTGGTGAACCAGATGGCTACACCAGGCTCCAATCTGATCTGGCAAAGTTTCTACAGCTGGATGCCCTTCCTAATGCCAACCACTCTGAGAGTGAAGTGGCACTGGCAACGATCTCGCTCGAATGACTTTTCACGTGCCACCAGCACAAGTGCCAGGAAGGCGATGCTGGTAACGATAACGCTTGAATGGTGGTGCCATCACGATTTCAAATATTATGAATTGTGTAAAAAAAAATTGTTTGAATATTTTGTATATTGTTGAAGTGAAACCAATTTATTGTGCATAAATTTTAACAAAAGATAATCTTATATAGTCTCCCAAGGGTCATATAGACCCGAGTTGAGAACCACTATGTTAGAGCATACTCTTCAAGGTACAATAAGGTGAGTAAAAGAGAGAATACTGGCAGTGGTTCAAGGGGGAAAGAAATGGTAGGTGGTTTCATAAGTGTGTTAGAGGAGAGGGACAGATTGATAGAGATGGGTGTAGGAGTGAGTGTAGTGAGCGATGAATAAAGCAGATGTGTGGTTGATAGTAAATATCAGTATGGAGGTGGGAAGATGAGAGAGATTGAAATGGCTCAGGAAGGAGATGACAAGAGCAGCAGTGTCATAAACCTGTAGATACATCAGAAGGTATGGAGATGATGTGCATTTGGATATGAAATATGAAATCCTTTGCATGCTCAACGATCATGTGTGGTGAATAGGTAAAGTAAATATATATATATATATATATATATATATATATATATATAAAAATAAGAGATTTAGCAGTGAAATGACAAAAATATAATGTAGAAAATGATTTTACAGATAAATGAATCAATATATAAATAAATGATTAGAGAAAAACAAAAATAAGCAGACTAAAAATTGAAGAATATAAGAACATAAAGAATAGATAAATATATATAAAAAGACATAAAGTTAGTGAAATGATTTTTGTGCTGTGGTGTTGTAATGAATAAAGCATGAGGTATTGTAAGAATGTTAGGGTTAGGAATATAAGGATATGCATGCTTATAGTATAAACATGTTTAGAGTAAAATATTTGGATTTATAATGTGGAATATGGGGTGATAAATTTTGGTAATATGACAAATGATATGGAGTATAGGATCCAGGCTTCAGGCTGGGCACTGTGGGTATTTAAATGTAATAATGCTTTCAAATTTTGACCCAAGGCCAACTATATTTTAGGTAAGGGGTAAGGCAATTACATTGATCCCAGTGTTCAACTGGTACTTATTTCATTGGCTTTGGCAAAATTTGAACTCAAAACAGAAGACAAAACACTGCTAGATATTTTGCCTGGTATGCTAACGATTCTGGTATCTCACTGCCTTTAAACTTGTAATAATGAATGTGGGTGATAGGTGTCAAATGGAGTGTTTCAGGTATGTTGGTGTATGTAACTGTTGGTTTTAGACAACATAGGAATAAAGTTTCTTAGTCTGTACCTAGACATTACTTCAAAACGTAGTTCATTCAGATTTTTTTGCAGTTCATGGGATGCATTGTCCATTCATATTTTATGCTTTAATAGAGTCTATAACACAGTTTGATGTTTTAGTTGATGTTCTGTTGGTCTTTAAGTGACCATATGTATTTAGACAAGCTAGTATCTGCTTTTCAGTCAATGTTTCTGAAAGATGTAAAATAGAAATATCTGAAAGTGGTTTTAGGTAAACTGATGTAAGATATGGAGGCACAATGGCCCAGTGGTTAGGTCAGTGGACTTGCGGTCGGAGGATTGCAGTTTTGTTTCCTAGACCGGGCGTTGCGTGTGTTTATTGAGCGAAAACACCTAAAAATCTCCACGAAGCTCTGGCAGGGGATGGTGGCGACCCCTGTTGTACTCTTTCACCCCAACTTTCTCTCACTTTTTCTTCCTGTTTCTTGAGTAACGCTGTGATGAACTGGCATCCCGTCCAGCTGGGGGGAACACATACGCCATAGAAACCGGGAAACTGGGCCCATGAGCCTGGCTAGGCTTGAAAAGGGCGCATAAAAAAAACTGTAAGATATGGGCAAAGTATACTATTTTTGAGCCATAAATTGTCAAGGGGATAGTTTGTTAGATTGGTCCATTCAAGTGTAGTCTTCTCTTGTTTGTATATTACATCTGCTTCCTTTTCTACTTAGTTTTCTATCAGCTCATTTTGTGCCATTCACGTGCACTAATATTATATATCCATCAGTGCATGCTTGTCTCATGTGTATGTGTGTGTTTAAATGAGGTGCAGCATCTTCAGCTCATCCTTTACCATTTTGTCCAAAGTTTTCTTTGGTCCCCCTCTTCTGTAGGTTCCACTAACTTTGCACTCAGCACTTCCTTGTGTGGCAGTCATCCTCCATATGCATCCTATTCCCATACAAGTAGAGCCTTCTCTCTCTCTCTCTCTCTCTCTCTCTCTCTCTCTCTCTCTCTCTCTCTTTCTTGTACACAACACCTGATTCCTTGCATTCCGAGTTTTCTCTCAGCTCTGTATACTTGAGTTCATGCTCACTAACATCACACATGCACCAGAGCATGGTAGCTTCATGTGTTTGTGTTTCAGTATACACCTATTTAAAACCTGGTGGTGTTTTTTTTTGTACTTCATAACTTGAATGTTTGACAAACAGAAAGTCACAAATTGAGTACCTGACTGAAGTCAGTACTGCTATCTAATATGCTCAACTAACCTTTGAATATTGTGCCCAATAGGATCTAGTGACTAAAACTAGCTAATATATATATATAATAATGCACTGATGTATATGTATGTATCTGTCTATATAAATGTGTGTGTGGTTACATCAGAGGTTCTCTAACTTTTTGGCCCCCTCCCCATGGCCATATAATACCCTTAGTGCCCCCACCCCTATTTTTATGTATAAATAAATATTTTATATTCTATTAATTTATATATACTATGAATCATTTGATATTTAATATAATGTTATATAATTTGTATACAATAGTATAATTCACTGCTTTCCTCCCAACACCTTTTTCTCTACTGCCCCATTAGGCACCAGCACCTACCTGGACTGTCTCAACACCCACTAGTGGGGGGGAGGCAATAGTACCCACTTTGAGAACCTATGGTTTACATCTCGCTTGCTTCTATGATAATCATGACATATGGGTGGTGGTGTTATCAGTTCTCATGTCAAATTGATCACTCACTTTGTGCCTTCAGTATCATATAGAATAAGGGATCCCTTTTCTTGAGAAACAATTAAGGGTTAATGACAGGAAGAGCATCTGACTGAAAGCGGTACCTCAATAACATATTTCTTTAACCCATGCAAGCATGGAACAGAAACCTTATGCCCACCCAACAAATGAATGTATGTGTATGAGAATGTGTGTATGTATCTGTGTGTGTGTCTCTGCGTGCATGTGAATGCATATGTATGTGTGTGTATTATGTAATATATGTTTGAAGTGCTTTATAAATAAATATTGTTCAATGTACTCAAGTTCAGAAGCTGTGTGAGTCTTGAATAAATTTTAAATATATATAATTTAGCTCAGAGACAAAAAAAAAAAAAAAAAAAAAAAAAAAAAAAAGAAACAAACAAACAAAGGAAAAGAAAAACAAAAAAAAAACAATAAAATATAAAACAAAAAGCAAAAAGAACCTATTTGTTCAGGTGCTTCAGATTGTATTGATATTCCTGCTGATGTCAAAATGGATTTTTTTCTTTTTTTTGTTTTTCTTATATGAAGAAGCTTAAAAAACTATGCAGTGTAAAATGGCTATATTGATTGAATAGTATAAAACCATCTATTATAGGTTTCTGCAATAGGGATACATACATACATGCATACACACATACATACTGACGTATGTACATGTGTGTGTGTGTGTGTGTGTGTGTATAAAAAAAGTCAATGTATCAATATAATGCAGTTTACCTCTACTGAAATCATACTGTATTTGGTATTCTTTAAATCCTGATAAATATTTACTTATAATGAGTATATTATAGTTATTAAATGAGTAGTTCTAAGACGAAACTCAAAACCTAAAGAGTTTTTGTTTTGTCTACTTAGTTTTTTATTTTCATTTTCATAAATTATGTTTTTGTTAAGGATAGGTGCAGGTGTAGTTGTATGTTGGAAAAAGAAATATTGAATGTGTATATTCTGTACATCTTCTTTACTCTTGATTTAAAATTTAAAATTTTATTACTTAACTTAATATAGAAGAGATTGTCTCCCCTATTTTAGCTGAACACCAGGGGTCCACTGCAGAAGAGATTACCTTTTCTATGTTAGCTAAACACCAGGAGTACAACACTTGTATAATTCTTACTTTCTCACTTCAAGTCACTTAGGTTAATCACTTTTACTTGCTGCTTATCCATCATTTTGCATAGGGTCCAGCATAAATTCATCTCAGTTAAGTTCATCTATGTGTAAAAGAAACAATCATCATCATTATCATAATTTATTATTCATGTTCCGTGGAGGTGCAATGGCCCAGTGGTTAGGGCAGCGGACTCGCGGTCATAGGATCGGTTTCGATTCCCAGACCGGGCATTGTGAGTGTTTATTGAGCGAAAGCATCTAAAGTTCCATGAGGCTCTGGCAGGGGATGGTGGCGAACCCTGCTGTACTCTTCCACCATAACTTTCTCTCACTCTTACTTCCTGTTTCTGTTGTACCTGTAATTCAAATGGTCAGCCTTGTCACATTGTGTCACGCTGAATATCCCCGAGAACTACATTAAGGGTACACGTGTCGGTGGAGTGCTCAGCCACTTGCACGTTAATTTCACGAGCAGGCTGTTCCATTGATCAGATCAACTGGAACCCTCGATGTCGTAAGCAACGGCGTGCCAACAACAAACAACAACAATTCATGTTCCATGCTGGCATGGGCATGATGGTTTGACAGGATCTAATGAGCCTAAGGACTGCATAGAGCTCCAGTGTCTAATTTAGCATTGTTTTCATGACTAGATGCCTTTCCTAACACCAACTACTTTACAGCATATACTAGATGCTCTTTTCATACCACCAACAATAGTAAGGCCACCATGCAGAATGCAAAGCTTTAAATCCCAAGTGGACATTAACCCCTAAAGTGGGGCACAAACCCCAAAGAGGTTTAGCTGTAACATTCATTCCTCTTCATATAACTTCACATGCAACTTATATCATTCCTTATTCTTTCTTAAACCTCAACACACAAACATCATCCACATGTATTGTTGATATCTCATGTCAGACATGTACCAGCTACTTTCTAGAACAGAAACCTTTAATACATCTTCCAATAAAGATAATAAAACTGCATTTGGCAGCACCAATATATAGCCAATACACCTGTCATGGAAACATTTACATCTCAATACCTTTTCTATCTACAGCTAACTAAAAATGGCTCAAATTTTTACAAATGCTAATCTTCACAGCCTGTAGTAACCTTTCATGGCAACCACACAGCCAAACCTGCATTTCAAACTCTAAACTTCACTTGTAGAGTCATAAAAATGGAATGAGACAGTAGGGTGCAGCCTGTTTTGGTAATAGTACTTTTTGGTACTGGAGGCAAACACACATACACACACAAAGGGAGACATTAAAATGTCTGATTTCAAATCAGTCAGTGTCAACTCAGCAGTGCCAAAATGTCACATACACTCACAGAATACTACAGTGCTGATAGTTGCTAACTCTCTGTAACAAATTGTATGACCATTTTTAGAGTACTGCTCATATATCAGGGGTAGGAGAACAACAGCTGGTAATCATTTTTATGTTGAATTCAAAAACCCTCCATCTGGTTGATAAGGAAACTGCCAGTACCAAAATCCTGCAAACTGCTAAATAATCAACCTGCTCAGTTTTTACTCTATTACAAAATATCTTTCTCTTTTAAACCAACACTCCATGTACTTACCTTTCTACATCTAATCACTTATATCATAGTAAACAGTATATTCATTGCTTCTCCTGTAATTCTCTGAAATTCTTCCCCATGGCCACCAACCAACAGACAGATGTTCTAGTTAAAAACAGCTATCATGTTGACTTTGTTTGTTTGGATATGTCTACAAACATTATCGACACCTTTTTTTATTAGATACTGTCATGTTTTAGAAATATACCTAAATAAAAATTCAAATCTGGAAATGCTTAAGCAAATTTCATTGCAAGGAAAATGGCATTTCTTAAGAAATATCATATATTTTACTGCAACAGCTGTAGAATTCCAGCCCCAGGCTTCTCTTTGTATCACATATCTTCTGTTGATAAACATAATGACAGATTTTTCAGTAGTGAAGATATTACAATCTTAACTCTGAATTATTTAAAATATTGAGTTTATATAAGTATTAAATATTGCTTCAATCTTTATTTTACTATTCTAATTCATAAATAGATGCCACATCATAGTAATCTATTGGGGGACATTAAATTAATTGCTTTTACAGTACTATATATTACTAGTTTTTCATCTTTTATCAACTGTTCTCTCATACTAAAACTGAGCCATGCCACACACATGCTCAGACCTATTTGTATATATATATCTACATGGTGGGCTTCTTTCAGTTTCCATCTACCAAATCCAGTCAGAAGACTTTGGTCAGCCCAGAAATGTAGTAGTAAACACTTGGCCATGGTATTGCAGAGTAGAATTGAATTTGAAACTACATGGTTGGGAAACAACCTTGCTAAGCACTCAAATACACCTGCACCTATTTTTTTATAATTATCTGAAACACAAACATTGTATTTCAATAAAGATATGGTAACAAAAGTGATAAAATTGAATTGAATCCTAAGAGAAATGTTTATCAAAGCATTTTCAACTATAAGCAGAAATTAAACATATCGGAATAATATCAGAGATTTCTTATTACTGGTCATTATAAAATGGTTGTGTTGAACCAAGTAAAACAAGCATAGAAACATATTAATTTTATTTTAAATTAACACAACTAGGTGTTTATGCAAACTGATCTGTATGTCTGAAATGTTAAAACACCTGTTTTATTGTAAAATCTAAATAGAAAATCTTACATATAAGTGATGTGATCAACCAGTTTTCAATGAGACTGGTATTGTTCTGAGTTGGCAAGATATGTTATGTAGTAAAATCAATAAGAGTACAGTGAATTTGCTGTGAGGAGTGGGAAAGATCTTATGTTTCGGACACAGTACTTCTTCAGGAGAAAAGTTGAAAGGAGAGAGAAATTAACAAGACACACCAGAGTTTTATAATAAGGTTTTTCTTTTCTTTTTTAAAAAATTTTTTTTTTAATTCTGTTTACTCCCATTAATTTCTATCCTTTCAACTTTTTCCCTGAAGAAGTACTGAGTCCAAACATTTAATTTTCCCCTCCTCACAGCAAGTTCACTCTACTCTTTTTATCTATTTAACGTAAATGGTAATTGTTTTTAGTTTGCTAAAACTAAAGCAAATTGTTTAAGGCCCCATTGTCCAACAACACCATTCAGCATCTGTAATACATTTTGGAATGATAACCTTTTGATGATTTATTAGACACTTGTACCACTTTGTCACTGCACTTGTTGCTTGTCTTTAAATTCTTTAAAACTCAACCAATATCTTGAATAATGGCTGCAAGTAAAACGAAAGGAAGAATGAATATATAACAAAGACATAAAAGTAATGATTGGAAATTCAATGCAGTCTGAACAATATCACCAATAGTTGCATAAAAGTGCCAGACTGATCTAAGTATGAGCATCATTGTCAATTGACTAACCGAATCAACTAGTTATTGACAATCAGTCATTCTGACTTTGATAGAATGACTTTAGTGTTTTTTTTCACTTTTGCTTGATACTTGACTATTTCTGTTATTTGTATTACTTTTTGTTATGGTTTCAAGAATCTTACTTTCCTATCTTAGTGTTGCATAATTGTTTAGCTTTCTACTAAATGTATTCTGTCATGACATGAAGAACTGTATCATTTCTTTCTAAGCATGAAGTGTACAGAAGTTTCGTTTTGAGCTGCTATCCATTATTTCTCAGTCAACCGTGGACGTGAGCATTATGTATGCTAATTGATAGAAGAGCCTGCAAGTTTAGTCAATGATTTGAATAAAGCAACTATATGAAAACACACTTAGAAGACTTTCTTACAGAGAACGTCTACATATGATGGCTGATCTAATACAATTTGGAGAATTAATTAAAACTACATTTTAAAAAGAAACAGTGGCAACAATTTTAAAATTTTCAATTATGGCTGTCTGTCTATGTCAGTATAATAAGAAATAATGTTATCAGTAAATATTGAATAAATATCTAAAATATTCAAAGCTGTTATTTTTAAGAATAGATGATATTGTTTAAAAATGAATACATAGGTAGTAAATGAAGTGTGAGCTATGTAAATGCATTGAACCTTGTTTCCATACATTATAAAAGTGTGCAGAGAAACTACTTTGCATATTTAAGCTATATGTTTAATTAATTGATGGCTTTGTCTCTTTTTAGCTGTAATTTTGCTTGTTGTGTGTGATTGCTCAAGAAACGGTAAAAGATTATAAATGCACAATAATTTCCTAATCTTTGGTAAATAATAAAATATTGATGTTTTCTCACTGTTTCCTAATAATTGCTTTACTCTGTCAGTTGGAACAACAGAATATCTCAGCATGAGCTGGAATTAGTGAATAGATCTTCATTAAATTCTGTGAGTCATATTGGACAGAAAGGAAAAAATATATAAACAAACAAAACTAAATTAATTCGTAAATACTTTTTTTTATATCTAATGTTGTATATTCTTTTAAAGATTAAACTTTGACTTATAAATACTTATATATTTAAAAAATGAAGCTGCTAAACTTTAGGCTGTAGGACAGAGATTTCATTTGAAATGTATTTACAGTTTTTCAATTAATTGGCTTCATTTTATATACCATTCTCATTGTAATCATACTTTTATAGAAAGTATATATAATGTATATACACCATCATAATCATTATCATCGGACTTATAAATCATTATGCTGGTGTAAGCTTGTGATAAACAAAATGAAATATCAAATTTGTGGCAGGTATGGTTATGTGGTTAAGAAGTTTGTTTGCAGCCACAAGGTTTTGAGTTCAGTCTCAAGTGTACTCTGCTGTAGCTTCATGCTGACCAAAGTCTTGTGAATGTATTTAGTTAATGCATAATGAAAATAAGTTCATTTGTATGTATTTGCATTCATGCATGTGTGTGTGTGTGTGTGTGTGTGTATGTGTGTATGTGTGTGTGTGGTGTGTGTATGTGTGTGTGTGTGTATGTGTGTGTGTGTGTGTGTGTGTGTATGTGTGTGTGTGTGTGTGTACATAACACATTGTTATGAGTAGCCCAACCCAGGGCAAAACTTGAAGTAGATTGTTAGCTTGTTTCCCAACCATATGGTTCTGGGTTCAGTCCCACTGTGTAGCACCTTGGGCAGGTGTTTTCTTCTATAGCCTTGGGCTGACTAAAGCCTTGTGAGTGGATTTGAAAGAAGCCCATCGTATATGTATATATATATATATATATATATATATATATATATATATATATATATATATATATATATGTGTGTGTGTATGTGTTTGTGTGTCTGTGTTTGTCCTCCCACCATTGCTTGACAACTGATGTTGGTGTGTTTATATCCCCATAACTTAGCAGTTTGGAAAAACAGACCGATAGAATAAGTGCTATGGTTACAAAGAATAAATCCCAGGGTCGAATTGTTTGACTAAAGGCGGTGCTCCAGCATGGCCACCGTCAAATGACTGAAACAAGTAAATGAATAAAAGAATATACATATGTTTGTTATGTGTAAATGTGTGTGTGTGTGTGTGTGTGTGTTTGTTTGTACATTGCACACTAATTATAAACAAATGTTCCTGTCATAGAGGTGGTGTCATTCATTTTTGCAACCTTCTGTAAAAACTGTACAACTGTTGTGCTGTTCAGGTTTGGAAACTTGTGAGAGTTGGCAACAGAAAGATCATCTTGCTGTAGAAAAATCTGCTTCAATGAATCTCATGTGACTCATGAAAGCATGGAAAAGTGCACATTAAAATGATGATGATGATGATGACAGTAAAACAAAGATTCTAAATGGAAAAAAAAGTTTAATAATATAATATTGATCAATTTTTATACTAAAATGTAGCACATAAATGATTTACTTTGTAATTCTGATGGGGTTTTTTCTTCCTCCGAAATACTTTTATAGCAAACTTTATTTTATTTATTTCACACAGTGATAATTAAAAAACCCAGCCCACTAATAAAATAAATTGTTTATTTTAGATATATAACACATAAAATGTTTATATATACATTATTTATATCATCATCATCATCATCATCATCATCATCATCATGATTTAATGTCCGTTGGCCATGCTGGCATGGGTTGGACAGTTTGACCAGAGTTGGCAAGCTGGAAGGCTACACCAGACTCTAGTCTGTTTCTTTCTGTGTTTCTCTCCTTGTTTCTCTGCTTGTTTCTTTCTGTGTTCCTTTCTGTGGAAGAGCTTAGGCTCGAAACGTTAAAGACTTTTTCAATTCCCGAGCATTATACTAATACATCTATTTGTTTTCTACACTACCTGTCTTCGTCTGTTGTTTTTTGTGAATTCTCCCTATATAGTTTTTTCACTCTTATTATCTTTTATATATATATATATATATATATATATATATATATATATTACAATTAAAAGGATAAAGGTTTATCAATTTATTAATTTATTAATAAATCAACAATTAATAATTTTTACCAAGCCCTTCGGTATGTAAACACCATTATCGGTGGAGAACTTATTTAAAAGTTCTTATACATTTATAAACATAATTAAGGGATCAGCAAACATTTGCTTCACCACATACCGAAGTTCAGAAATAGCAGCTAAAAAAGCTGAGACTCCAACAGATAGCTATCTGTTGGAGTCTCATATATATATGTATATATATATATATAAAATCATTATTTCTAAATCTCTGAATGAGAGACATTCAGTAACAATACTCTAAATTAAAGATTATTTGCCAAAATAATGTGGCAGCCCTAGTTAGGATGATTGTTACTGTTATTTAGCCCCAGGAAACATTGTATAGCCAGCTGGAGATGATGTTTCCCGGAGTTAAATAATAGTAACAATCATCCTAACCAGGACTGCCACATTATGTTGGCAAATAATCTTTACTTTCGCTCTATATATATTTATATACATAATGTGTATACATCATATATTTAATGTTCACTTTTCCATGCTTACATGAGTGAAATGGAATTTATTGAAGCAGATTTTCTATAACAGTGCTTCAGCATGGCCACAGTCAAATGACTGAAACAAATAAAAGAATAAAATAATATATATGTATGGATTTATATATGCACACATGAAATCCATAAATGCATACAAACATCTGCATACATATATATACATCTATCTGTCTTTCTTTTTTCTTTCATCATCATCATCATCGTTTAACATCCACTTCCCATGCTGACATGGGTTGGACGGTTTGACTGAGGACTGGTGAGGCAGAGGCTGCACCAAGCTCAATCTGATCTGGCAAAGTTTCTACAGCTGGATGCCCTTCCTAACGCCAACCACTCCAAGAGTGTAGTGGGTGCTTTTACATGCCACTGGCACGACGGCCAGTCAGGCGGTTGAAGTGACAGAGTGACTCAAGAGCAAAGTGTTTCATGCATTGGTACTTATAATTTTGATAAATGACAGTACATGAAACTCTCAGCCCTTGAGTCACTTTGTTACTTCTGCTAAATATCAATAAAAATATATTCATACTCTGAGTTCTATTTTTCTTGGTTGCATCCTCATACCTCTGTGTGTGCGCACGTGTGTGTGTGTGTGTGTGTGTGTGTGTGTGTGCGCGTGTGCATGTGTATGTGTGCGTGTGCATGTGTGTGTGTGTGTGTGTGTGTGTGTATTGCTTTTGCACAGTTTCTATTCACCAAATTTCACTCAGTTTCCTTTCCATTCTTGAATGATGTGAATTAAGCTGATATTCTCTTGCATTTTTTTTTTACCGTTGTTTCAGTAAACATATGCTATGTATGCTTTCTACAAATGTTATCTAATTAATTATAGAAAATAATTAAGAAAATAAGCTACACAATGAATTAATCCATATATTAACTAATTTACTACTTCTCTGCAAAACTAT
>NC_068982.1:127908911-127915036 GCF_001194135.2 Octopus bimaculoides
CCATCTATATTATGTTTTTTTTTGTTTTTTTTAAACTAACATTTTGTTTGTGTGTATGTGTGTGATGTTTGTGTGTGTGTGATGTTTGTGTGTGTGTGATGTTTGTGTGTGTGTGATGTTTGTGTGTGTGTGATGTTTGTGTGTGTGTGATGTTTGTGTGTGTGTGCATTGCTTTGATTATGATCTGAGGTCACCCTGCCTTACATGTGTTGGAGGAAGGAAGGGATGAAATGTAGATATCAAATAACAACTACTTTCATTTTATTTGCTTTTCCTGAATTCATTTATAAGATAAATATGAAGAGAATCACAGTATTAAGATACACTCTTGTATGTGTTCCATAGATATTATGACACTTTGATTTCATTTGCTTTTCCTAAATACATTTATGAGATAAATATGAAAAGAACTGCAATGAATATAAAGAGATTCACAATGTGTAAGACACTCTTGCACAAAAGAAACTTCTGAGTCTCAATTGGAAGATTACACTTCATCAGCTCTTAAGATTCTGAAACATACCAAATGCTTATGATTTTACTATACAAATCTGGAGTACATTCATTTCAGAATTGAAAACTGTTGACAGATTGCAATGCCAAAACATTCAAGGAAGAAGCAGTTTTAAAAACTGACCTTACTGAGCATGATGTTGAATTTGACAGATACACAAATGATGCATGTACCTCAAATTCTAAATCTGATCGATTTAATGGTCTGTTTTGTGAAATCTCAACTCAGCTGTGATTTTTTTTTTTAAATCCTAATTTGCCTAACATTGGTGAATAGTTAGAGAAGAATATTGGCACTGGTTTACAAACTTCCTGCCTCTGAGATGGAACTTCCTTTCATATGCTTATTTCTGGGTTATTTGTTCTAGAAGTACAAACATTTTCTTTTTTACTCTCCCCAGACGTTAACAGCAGTCACCTAGAGACAACTGAAACAGAAAGGATATGTGGTTAAGTGGTTAAGGTGTAGGACTCATGGTCATAAGAATGTCACCTGGACCATGTGACGTGTTCTTGAGCAACACACTTCATTTTACAGTTCCACTCCACTCAGCTGGCAAGATTGAGTAATCCTGCGATGGACTGGCATCCCATCCAAGTGGGGAATATATGTGCTACAAAAATCATGGAACCAGCCTTGTGAGTGTATATAGCTCAGGAAGGATCTTATCCTAACCGAAACAGAAAATGGAAAGGGGGGTAATTGAATCAAAAGTAACAACCTGTCTTTCGCATCTTAATGGATTCTGTAAAAAGCAACAACCTAAGTTTAGATATTTTCTTTGTCGATAGTCCTGAATGTACTTTAAAGACATTTTTCAATCAAGCAGTGAGTATGTGGAAGCATGTTTTATCAGCCAATTCTTACAGTTGCATCTACAGGACTGATTGTATTGTTCTCACAAAAGTGATTCTTCAGTTCATTCAGCTATCTGCAATCAAGTTTCCATCAACAGATTTTAATTACAGTGTTGATATCAACAGCAAGCTTGAATGAATAAATCCAGTCTGTCATTTTATCTGTTGTTGGATGAAGCTTCAAAAATGTTGAAGTATGTGTATGAATTTGTTGATCACAAATTTTGTGAAACCACCAACTCTTGGAGGCTGGATCTTGTTTCTAAGTGATTTTCAGCCAACACTTTCTATCTTAAAGAAACCTATTATGATGAATTAATACAGACTTATTCTTCATTTTTGAACTAAGTGACAAAACGAAAACTTATCATCAACATAAGAGTGCAGAATGGAGAGGATTGTAACTAGGCTGATTCTCTAAGTCTTGTGAGTGAAGAGTGAACAGTTGGATTCTGAAGGCAAAAGTGAGCTTTCAAATGGTATTATGATTAGTTTGAATGAATGTAAAATAAATTTGATTTTTGGCAACCTATGGAATCCTTCAAACTGTGCAGATCAAACAATGCTATCTCTTACCAGTATTGTTGTTGATTCTATAAATGAGAAAATTATCAACATATTTGATGAGAAACAGACTTAGAAAAAGTATTGATTCCAAAGTTGATGACAATCTATGCAGATACCTAATAGTTCCTAAACAAGTGTAACTTTGGTGTAGTGCCTCCTCCATCTCATACTTCAAGCTTGAAAGAGTGATGTGTTGTTAGTGCATTTGTGTAATTTAAATAAGGCTAATGGACTTTGTAATGAAGCAAAAATTCAAACAGCCCATTTAGATGAACACATGATAGGGTGACATTGTTAAAGAAGGTGAGCATTATGGAAAACATGTCATTGTACAAAGGATTAAACTGATACGTTCTAACACAGCTCTGTCATTCATCTTTATGCAATTATTGCTTCCAATTTGAGTGGTTTTCACAGTAACAGCCAATAAATCTCAGTGCCAATGATCAAGTAAAATAGGCCTGTTCTTCCCAACTGATCCATTTGTGCTTGGACAATTAGTTGAATGCTGTTCTGTCAAGGGCTATGCCAGCTACTACAGGTACCATCACAATATCAAAGACATGTCACCAGACATTTAGATTTCTGTTGTTAACACTTCTCTCTTAACATTTGATATTTTCCCGATGCTTAAGTCATATAAATTCATGTGTATATTTATGTTTTTATGGCTATATATATTTTATACTATTTTATTTCTTTTAATCGACTGTGTGGTCAAAAAGCTCACTACGCAACCACTTGGTTTCAGATTCAGTGTTACTGTACAACACCTTGAATAAGCATCTTCTACTGTAGCCCCAGCCTGATGCCTTTTCAGTAAATTTGATAGATGGAAATTGTGTGGAAGTTCATTGTGTGTATCACCAACATTTAACATCCATTCTCCATATTGGCAAGGGTTGGGTGGTTTGAGAAGATTTGGCAAGGCACTGAGGTGTTTTAAGCTCAATGTCAGGTTTGGTATGGTTTCTATGGCTAGATGCCTTTCTTAATGCCATTGTGTACTGAGTGATTTTTTTTCATTCCACCAGCACTAGTTATGGTGTCAAGTAACTTGCAAGATAGAAAAGAACAGGAAAAAGGAAAAAGCTGCAAGGAAAAGAAAAGAAAAAGTGCTTGTGTGTCTGTTTGTTTCCCACCTCCTTGCTCAGCATCCAGTGCTGGTTTGCTTATGTTCTTGTAACTTAGCAGTTTGGCAAAAGAGACTGATAGAATAAGTACCAGACTTAAAATGGAAAGAGCTCCAAGGTCACTTTGTTCGACTAAACCCTTCAAGGCAGTGCCCCAGCATGGCCACAGTCCAATGACCGAAGGAAGTAAAAGATAAAAGGAAATGAATAAGGATTACTCCTCATTATCATTAACACGAACAGCAACTGCTATCAAGCAAAGTGGGTGGATGCATCATAATAGTAGAATGTGAATTAACAAGATTTATTTAACTAAACGATTGGTTTATTAGCAAAATTTCATATAATTCTATTGCAGGGAAAAGACCTTTTGGTTATTTTACTCTTGAATTTAGTAATACTACAGTGGTTAGATAACATTGATTACATTGGCAAATGATGTTTGTTCTGTGGTTGGTTGGTTGTTTGATTACATATATAACAGGAGTGACTAATTAATCATTGTTTGATGATCAGTTAAACATTTCTGTTTTGATAAGATTCAAGCAATCATATCAGTTAAATTTGCATTTTGTTTGTAACCTTTTCTTGTTGTTTAGCTCAAGGTCAATTCTCATTGAACAAACCTATAATAAAAGGAATTCAAGTTGTCATCATCTTCTTTCATTTTTTCTTTAAAGTTTTATGTATCTAGGGTTATATTGTCCTTTATACACAATCCTCCTTACTATTGTTTTATGACAGCAGAGTAAATGAGGGCGATTTGTCTGTCTTTTCTGGCAATTTGAATGACCACATAGAAGCTCCCTTGATAGCCCTAATCATAAAGAACAGGATAAAAAAAATTAAAAAATCATTGCCATGTAGGCACAAGCATGGATGACTGGGTGGTTGCAAGCTTGCTTCCCAACCATGTTTGTTGTCTTGACTTCAGTGCCACTGTGCAACACCTTTGATTGAATTTGGTAGATGGAAACTGAAAGAAGCTCTTCATATATATGTGTGTGTGTTCATCCCTCGACACTGCTTGACAGCTGATGTTGGTATGTTTATGTCCTTGTAACTTTATAGTTCAGCAAAGGGGAGTGATAAAATAACAAACTTTAAAAAAATGGAGGGGGTCGTTTACTTCCCAAAACCCTTCAAGGTGGTTCCCCATCATTGTCACAGTGCAATAACTGAAATATGTAAAAGGGTTATATCATCTTAGATACAATAAGCCTCCTTTCCTTTTTAAGACAGTAGAATATGATAGGAGGGACATTTGGTGTTTTCTAGCTATTTGAATGATCACATAGAAACTCTCCCATTATCTTGTACTAATGAGGGTCATAGCCCAAATCATGAAAGAACACCAGTGTAGGAAAAAATATCATTACTACATTTGATTTTCTGTTTATTTTTTAAAGAACCGTCATTGTTAGTTACAGGTAGTCAATAGGTACACCTTCATACTAATGCTCTTTACTCTCAGACAGTTTATATATTTGCTTCAATTTTCAAGGATATAATTTTTCTATATGTGGTTTTACATTTGAGTAATGTAACATCTCATGCAACATCTAAGATTTTATGAGAAACTTAAAATTTATCTTAATTTTCATTCAATTAACTTAGATATGTTTCAACCAAAGATTGGTCAAGGCCATGTCTAACTTAATAGCACCACCTGATAGGATTAGCTAAATCTTTTTTAAGTCAAGTTTTGTGGTATCATGGTCCATTCGAGTAGGGAGTTCTTGTTGAGTTAGTTGTATCCAGGTGTAGGTGGCTTATCTGGTATTCCTTGAAAGAATTTGTCCAATTGCTAACTAATTTTAGTATTGAATTATACCTACCAGTAATATTTCTTTCTACTATAGTGGCACGTAAAAATATCCCAGTGTCATGCAAATGGTACCTGTGCCGGTGGCACATAAAAATACCCATTACACTCTCAGAGTGGTTGGTGTTAGGAAGGACATCCAGCCGTAGAAAACCATGCCAAATCAGACTGGAGTCTGGTCCAGTCTTCCAGTGTGTCAGCCTAGTCAAACCGTCCGACCCATGCCAGCTTGAACAATGAATGTCAAATGATGATGATAAATGCAAGGTCTGAAATTTTGTGAGAAGTGACCAGTTGGTTACATTGACCCCAGTATTGTCAATTTTTCATGCTGGCTTGCATTGGATGAGACAGCAGTCTTGAGGCTGTATTTGTGCAGCCAGATACCCTTATTCCACCTCTTTGCTCATAAATCCATTGAGCTGACAAACCTGCTTATGCAAAACATAAACAATATCAGTGCTGCTTAAGTGATGTTAATGTGATGCATGTGGACACAAACGCAGTCCACACATACATAAATGTATCTATGTATATATATAATATATGTGTGTGTATGCATATATATATATATATATATATATATATATATATATATATATATATATATATATATATATATATATATATATATATTCATTTCCTTTATTCTTTTACTTGTTTCAGTCATTTGACTGCGGCCATGCTGGAGCACCGCCTTTAGTTGAGCAAATCTACCTCAGGACTTTAGAAGTCTAGTACTTATTCTATCAGTCTCTTTTGCTGAACCGCTAAGTTACGGGGACGTAAACACACCGCCATTGGTTGTCAAGCGATGGGGGGGGGCAAACACAGACACACATTTGTCTCCCCTTACACACACTTCCTGTTTTAACACCACACTTCCTGCTTAACACAAACTTTTAGCCCTTTTTTTAAACCTACCACAACTCTCAATTCTCATGCATCCTTATTTTTCCAACCATTATATACATGAACTACCATTGAACTTCAAAAGCTCAAAGACAATATAATGTATTGGTATATTTTTTTTTTTTATATATTATTTTTTTTATATATTATTTTCTTGATTTTGTACTTCTTTGTAAAAAACATTTTCATTCTCCTTCTTCTTGAAAATTTGCTTCGCAATGAAAGCCGGTTAGAAATCTTTATTAAAATATGCTTCCATTTTAGCATTCTGCCTTATTTTTCATTTTCCTATTATTTCTCCACGTGCGGTCAACACA
>NC_068982.1:127915046-127917367 GCF_001194135.2 Octopus bimaculoides
TTAAAGACACTTGCCCAAGGTGCCACGCAGTGGGACTGAACCCGAAACCATGTGGTTGGTAATCAAGCTACTAACCACACAGCCACTCCTGCACCTATGTGTATATATATATATATATATATATATATATATACACACACACACACACACACACACACACACACACACACACACACACACACACGGTGAACTTTTGTATAGTTTTCTTTTACCAAATTTCACTCACCAGGCACTGGTCAACCCGATGCTATAGTAGTAGACACTTGCTGAAGTTATAGAGTGGGATCAAACTGAATGTAATGTGGTCGCAAAGCAACCTTCTTCACCACACAGCCATCTTTGGAATAACATTAAGCTTTAAAAATTGTGAACATGCATTAGTGGCACTCACAATGTAGCTTGTATTTTCTTTCCTTTTATAACATTCTAAGGAAGATTTGATCTCTGAGTAACTCTTAGAGCAATCTCCTCTTGCTTTGGTTACTATTATTTTATATCACAATGGTTTTACTTTTTTGCTCACTTCTTTGACGAGCTAATGCTCAAACTATTGATGTACTTGATAATTGCAGTATTATCCCTCACAAGTGTTCAAATGTCTTTCACTTTGTTTTAGCTCTGTCTCTCTGCAATATATACTTAGTTTCATACTATTTTAGCCTCTACTTTCTTTTCTTGGCTTGCTCTTCTCTTCTAGATATTTATGTAAAGTTTTTATTTTCTTCTTTAATCAAACCTCACCTTGAGAGGTATGTGTCTAATCACCAATTAAACTTTGTATTTAATCTCATATGAACAAAGTTGCTCTATGTCTTTGATCAACTTCATTTTGATAGATGATGTGTTTTTGTCAATTTTCATTTGATAGATGACTTATTTTTGTCAATTAAAAATTTTTTTTTATTTTGTGCAGTTGGTTACATATGTTGCATTAATTTACATCAAGCATCTTTTTAAACATCTTGACATTTGCATGCTGATTGAAAACAAAGTCACTTTTCATACAAACAGTGTTGTTTGTTTGCAATCTTCTGCAAAAACATGCCTGGCCATTGAGCTGTTTGTTATTCAAATGACCAGAAGACAGTACTTTGCATGGAAATAGGTAAGGACCATCAACAGGAAAGCATCTATTTGCAGAAAATTTGCCTTAACATGTCTCATCAGATGCATAAAAGCATAGAATAGAAAAGATGATGGTGGTGGTCCCTTTTAATTCCTTTTCAATTTGTCTAATTTTTTTTATCTAACTGTCTGTTTCTTTCCCACTGATTCTCTAGAAACTGAATCTAATCTAAATAAAGATTGATCCAGCAAAGCTATGTCTTTAATAGTTTTGAAAAATGTATTACTCTTTAAGAGACATCTGAAAATATATTTGTCATTGGGATTCTATCCCTGAAATGTTATCTGTGTAACAGCTGTACTTAGATCAGTTTATTCCTTTTGTTTCAACAAAAAGATATATTGATTCTAGTTGTATTTCTCTCTGATGCTATATTCATTTCATCTCTCAAGTGTAAATCAAATGTGTTCAGATTATAAATACACTAAAGATTTCATGAAGAGCAAAAGACACGCACATGCTTCTTGGTAAATAATCTAGTTAACAATATGAAATTATACACTGTGTAATATAGTAATTATATATAATTAGACACCAGATAATATGTTATCTTTCTTATTTTGTCAATGTAATGCAACTTTAAAGATACTCACTACTTCCTCTAAGAAAAATGTGTTTTAAACAGATTTGTAAATCAAGTTGTATAGACTTAGTTTGTTTGTGACTTAATGTCATTTGATTTGGAAGTAATATATATAGAATAAAGAATATATTAGAAGATATAATTTGGTAGAAAGAAACTGTGCTGAAACCTGTGATGCATGTGTGTATTGGCTGGGAATGGAAAACTTGCTTAACTCTTTTGATACTCACCCACCTGGGACTACCCCTGGTTCTGTGATATCAGTTTCATGGCTTAAAGTAATCTGAATTAAAATCTACCATTAAAATTTCATGTTAATATGCCAAGCACTGGATTATCTTTTTATCTTTTACTTTCAACCTGTTTCATTCATTAGACAGGCTACTGTCCGAAAGGGTTTAGCCAAACAAATCAACCCCACTACTTATTTCTAAGCCTGGTACCTATTCTATCAGTCTCCTTTGCCAAACCACTATGTTACAAGGATGTAAATGAATCAATACTGGTTGTCAAGTGGTGGTGGACACACACACACAAATATTCATATTTCATCATCATCATGACATATATGTATGTGTGTGTGCATGTATATATATATATATATATATATAT
>NC_068982.1:127917401-127919283 GCF_001194135.2 Octopus bimaculoides
TTATATATATTTATATATTTGTATTTATATGAGAGACTTCTTTCAGTTTCTGCCAATCTATTTCACTACAGTGTCTATATATCCTTATAAAAGGCAAAGTTTGTTTCTTTGCTTGTTTGTAACGTTTGACCGCTGAAAGCATTAAATATAAAAACCAAAGTTTATTCGTTTCTACGTTGACCACTGAAAACATTAAATAAAATTTGATAATATTTCAGGTTTGTCATGTCATTTGAATTAATTTGACCATCCCACAGATTTTTCCAAAAAGAAAAAGGGGTGTGTGTGTGGGGAAGTTTGCAGTGTATTTGCTCCTATTTCTGGCAATCCACGTACTGTCTATTTCACCATAATTATTTTTACAGGGTGAAAAAATACTCCACCTGTCACCCTATCCACCTCCAACTTCTCTTAAGTTTATACATTACATTTATTCGTTTGAAGTTGCTGCCAGACCTTTGCTTTCTCTCTGTCTACATGTCCCTCTTTATGTTTCTATCTCTCTCACTATCTCCCTCTCTCTCTCTGGTTATATATGTTTCTCTCTCTCTCACTACCTCTACCTCTTTTTCTCTCTAGAGAAAAAACTCGAGAGATAGACCGAGAAAGGTGTTACAGAGAAAAAACAAGTGAGATGCCAGACCTCTGCCTTCTCTCTGTCTATATGTCTCTCTCTATGTCTCTATCTCTCTTGTTATCTCCCTCTCTCTTTCTCTGGTTGTACATGTGTGTCTCTCTCTCACTACCTCTACCTCTCTCTAGAGAAAAAATATCTGAGACCGATAGAAAGGGGGTTAGGGAGAAAAAAACAAGTGAGACAGAGTGGGGATGGAAGTAACCACATCTATAAATCCTTTCACAAAGTTGTTGATGAGGAAGTTGCTGTTCATTATTCTGTTGAATTCCTCAACAGTCTGGACCTCTCTGGTATGCCACAACACCACCTTGAATTGAAGAAGGGTGCAGTCATCATGCTTCTCAGAAACTTGAATCAGTCGAGGTTGCGCAATGTTACACATATGGTTGTGACTGAACTACAACGTCACATTATCAAACCAAACATCCTCACTGGATGTAGTAAGGGAGACATTGTATTTATACCTAGAATACCACTAATACCAACAGATGTCCCCTTTCATTTCAAACAATTGTAATTCCCAGTGAGTGTCAGTTACACATTGACCATTAACAAGTCTGAAGGTCAAACACTGCAGGTTGTTGGTCTCCATCTAGAAGAAGGTTGTTTTTAAAATGGTTCATTGCATGTAGGTTTTCCTGAGTAGGAAGCCCATAGAAAGTCTTCAAATATGCTCCAAATAAATAAAATAAAAACAGTGTATATACTAAAGTTCTGTAAATGTTTTATAATTTTCTTCCAATACATTTCTCTCTTATTATCCACATTACATTCTGTATTTAGATATTCTAAATAAATTTGTAAAATTATGTTATGCAATATTTAAATACTTTTTAACAACTTTTATTGCAAGGAAATTGGGCATTATGATAAATGCCAATATGTGCCATATGAATACATTTCAACACTGTACAGAAGCGGTTGAAGGCCAGGAGACCCACCAGTATGTATTTATACTGAAGATTAGCTATACTTTTGAATAGAATTGATTTTCAATAGTTTTAATCGATTTAAATATTCTTTCTATTTGAAAATTGGCTATGAAACATGTGTAGTCATTTTATTATCATTATCTTATGATATTTACTTTGTATTATATTATACTTATTTATTGTGCTTTTACTTATTAATTTTTCTACATGTGACAGTAGATTTTCATCGATGAGTTCATGAACCTTGGTTCTTTTCCCTAACACTATATATATATATGTGTGTGTGTGTGTGTGTGTGTGTGTGTGTGTGTGT
>NC_068982.1:127919402-127924719 GCF_001194135.2 Octopus bimaculoides
GTATGTATTTTCCTTCACTCTGATGAAGTTCCAGGTTCCAGATCGGTTTTATTACCAAATATGATGAATATTATCTTTAGCATATCAATGGCAATACGATATAACATTGCAGAAACAGCTGTTAGATGGGATGCAGTCTATTTGTATCAAATTAGAAAATAATAATTGAAAAACACCCTCTACACTTTCGGAGAGGTTGGCATTAGGAAGGGCATCCAGCTGTAGAAACTCTGCCAAATTAGATTGGGGCCTGGTGTAGCCATCCGGTTTGCCAGTCCTCAGTCAAATCATCCAACCCATGCTAGCATGGAAAGTGGACGTTAAACGATGATGATCAGTTGTTGTTGATCAATATTTCTCCATTTTCTGTTTACTTCATATGCATATATAATAATAATGTTGAATGGCATTCTTGTTTTCTTTCTTGTAAAACCTATTTGAGGACTTTGCATTCTGAGCATCCTGCAAGATCTCTACAGACTGAATCTGTGGGCTTGTAGTATGCATTATGTCCACATCTTTTGTTAGCATAACACTGGGTAGTGTCTAGATGTCTTTTAGTGTGGTGCCTAATTGATAGTTATTAAAAATGCTAACTTGTGCTGGAAGTAGATCCAATAACTAGTGCTGGAATGAAACTAATCCAAGACGAATAGTAAATGTGTAAAGTTTCCTCAAAGTATTAGTTATTCAGCAATTGTAAATATAAACATATAATTTTTATTTTATATATAATTTTTAGCAATGCAAGCAGTATTAATATCAAAAGGTAATCGTATCCTTATTAAGTCAGATATACATACAAATACACGCATGCACGCAAGCACTCACAAACACACACACACACACACACACACACACACACACACACACACACACACACACACACACACACACACACACACACACACACACACACACACACACACACACACACACAGTTCTTTCTTTAAAGGATTTGCACAAATGAACTGCCTGAGTTGGAAGTCAAATCATTAGACTTATAAAACTATAAAATTAGAAATGTTAGTTTATGTATGTGTGTGTGTGTATCAACAAATCATTGAAAATAATTGATTGGATACAAACAAATTAGTTCTTGGTAAAAGTGAAAATATATGTAGCCTGAAAGATTTATTATTTAGAATTTTGAAACTTCAAACTTTATTAGATATAAACCCAAACAACAAGTAACTGTTCAGTTTATTAGTAGGTCTAAACATAAACAAATAACTGAAATAATTATCCAGACATGAAATTAGAAGTTAATTTATCTTCCTTACTGGAGTGCTATATATCTTTATTAAGAAATTTGCCTGGTTTTATTGTTTGTTCCAGTCAGCTTTTTATCAAGCAGATACTTGGCACAGGAGCAGCCAATCAAATACTTGGTAGTGAACCATGAACTAAAAACCACATATACAAATTTGGTTTTTATCCATTTAATCTAGTGCATTATCGATACTTAAGTGTGTAATTATGTCCGGGGCAGATAATTTAGCAATGGAACTGTATCTCTAATTTTGGGTTGTGTGTCCATTGTTATTGGTATACACAATTATACTGGAAATGTTTTCAGGTTCTGTATTAAATCTCACACTTTATACCTTTATCATCAACTACAGCAACCAAGGAATTTTTTTCCTCTTCAGTGCTAGCAAGAATTGAAATGATATTCAGCTTCGCTATCCTAACTGTATCCTGCATCATCTCTCATGGCCTAATATCATAAATTCATCCCAAATATTACTTGGCTTGCTTCTGCTCTTGCTCACTGCTATCCTTGATTACCTTCTAGCTATACTTTTTCACTGATGCATTATCCATTATGCATTAGATGTCTTCACCAGCCAAGTTATCAACCGATATTTCCAATCATAATCACTTTCTCTATTTACCAGCACTCCATCTAATTCTGCCAAGTTCAATTTGCACATGGAATAAATAAAACTTTGTTCATTTTGCTCTACTCGCTGCAAGTTTTCTGCCTTAAAATTTCCATGTTTCATTACTAGACGGTATCACACATCTGATACCCGCATCTTACTGATTATTGCTTTCAATGAAGGATGAATCCCTTCAAACTAGCAACAGTAATAGTTTTCTCTGTTTTTCCCTCTCACTTACTTTAACATTATTTATTGATTATGATCTTTGATCTCTCGGTAATAAAACTTGGAATAAGTTTCACTGCTTCTAAAAGCTATATCTGAGAGATTGTTTACAGAAAATTCCCACAAACATTTTTTGGGAGTTTTAAAGAAATGTATGTAATGAATTCATACCAATTATATTCTTATAAAAAAAAAGAAACTGATTCATTTCCCTAGTGGAGGAGCATAAACTGTTAAATAAATGTTTGACAGTGTTTAGTTATAGCCTGCAATGTTTTGAATTCAAATTCTGCTGGATTGCCTCTGCATTTCATCTATCCAGTATCAGCACACAAATACTTGTTGACCTTTCGATCATCTATAATGAAGCAAGCCTATGATACATAGGTAGTTGCCTAAATTACTCTTTACTCTTTTACTTGTTTCAGTCATTTTGACAGTGGCTATGCTGGAGCACCGCCTTTAGTCGAGCAAATCAACCCCAGGACTTATTCTTTGTAAGCCTAGTACTTATTCTATCAGTATCTTTTGGCGAACCGCTAAGTTACAGGTACGTAAACACACCAGCATCGGTTGTCAAGCAATGTTGGTGAGCACAAACACAGACACATAAACATATACACACACACATATATACATATATACGACGGGCTTCTTTCAGTTTCTGTCTACCAAATCCACTCACAAGGCTTTGGTGGGCCCGAGGCTATAGTAGAAGACACTTGCCCAAGGTGCCCCGCAATGGGACTGAACCTGGAACCATGTGGTTTGTAAGCAAGCTACTTACCACACAGCCACTCCTACGCCTAAAATTGCACGTTTTAATATTCAATGGTTAATTATATCGAATGCAGTATTATAGTTATGAACTTGTATTCTCTCCACTGTTTAGTTTACTTCTACCACACCATAGGCAGGCATGATGAACTTGGTTGGAGTGTAACAGTGGCTGTTACTCTGTATTCTTAATTGTTGTATTCATCCCAATATAGTAATATTGCTGTGTGTTCATTTTATTTGCCTAGATTGAGTGGGACAGATTCATCATCATCATTGTTTAACGCCTGCCTTCTATGCTAGCATGGGTTGGACGATTTTACCGAGGACTGGCGAACCAGATGACTACACCAGGCTCCAATCTGATTTGGCAGAGTTTCTACAGCTGGATGCCCTTCCTAATGCCAACCACTCTGAGAGCGTAGCGGGTGCTTTTATGTGCCACCGGCATGAAGGCTAGCCATGGGGCAACGTTCACACTCAAAATGGTGTAATTTACGTGCCACCTGCACAGCAGCCAGTCCAGCAGCACTGGCAACAACCTCGCTCGAATGTCTTAGAATTGTGTTGTAGCAGTGTTCTGGGATGTGGTAGATGTGTGGTTTTTGTTTGAGGGTGATCATGCATGTAGTAGGACATCAATTGCATTTGATATTGCCTAGTGTTTCTACTAAGAAAATAAATGGAGGATATGGTGGGTGTTACTTAAAATTTATTGTTTTGAAGCTAGGTATCCTGGAAATTGACGTATGGTTGGAGTAGTCTTGAGAAAGGAGCGAGATTGTGAATGACATGTCACCTGGATGAGATAAGCATCAATAATACTGTGGATTTAATCCAATTGATTATACATTTCTTTCCATAAAGTTGTGATCTTGTGCCAGTATGACCAATCACTATTTTAGTATTTTTTTATCTTTTGCTTGATCCAATCAAGCTGCAACCATGTTGGGGCATCACCTTGAAGTTTTAGTTGGATAAACCAACTCCGGTACTTTTGTTTTTTAAAGCATGATACTTATTCTATTAGTCTTTTTTTGCTGAACCTCTAAGTTTTGGGGGTATAAACACACCCACACCAGTTGTCAAGTAGTGGTGGGAGACAAACGCAAATACAAAGACACATACATATATGATGAGCTTCTTTCAGTTTCCACTCACAGAGTACTTTGATTGGTCTAAGGCTACAGTAGAAGACACTTGCCCAATGTGCCATGCAGTGGGACTGAACTTGATCCCATGTGGTTGAGAAGCAAACTTCTTACCACACAGCGACTAGTTATTTTTTAATTTTTTGCTTGTTAATGTATAGCTTCATATTATTTTTCATAATCTCTTCCAGTTATACATATAATCAGAAAAAATTTGCATCATAGACATCCTCAAGAACCTTGGGGCAAAACCAGTTACAGATTATATAACTTATTGAATATATTATTTTATCATAAACACCTGACTCCATTAGCTTTTGCTCATAACTTTACTCTTGATATTTTCATCACTGATTTAAGAAACTAAATAATTTATCTGATTCTTATGCATGTCATATAAGTTGTCAGTTAGGAAGACAAAATATAGCTATTACTTATTCATAGTTAATTATTTTTAACATATTCTATGCAATGAATATGATATTCCAAATCATGGCATAGAACTATGTAGTCAATCCAAGAAAGATATATTAATCTAGTTTCTCATGTATAAAATGTTCATGGTAACTTGGAGGTTCACTGCATACTTGATAAGGATTATAGATTAGATAATATACATAAAGAAAATATATCTTTATAGAATCAGCTTTGCCAGTGCTATTGACTTTAAGAATTGTGGCTTAGTGACAAAGCATTTCCCAGGAATATTCAAATGGAGATGTGGCTTCAGTGAAATTGGTTATATTGATTTATAATTTATATTGCCAGAGGGTCTGAAACAAGAAACACATCTCAAGTTCTATTATTTTTAGATAGCTGATATTTAGATAAAGCTATCGGTTGCTATGATATATCTTTAACTAATGAAGATAAGCAGGTCTGAATTTCAAATCTTTTAAAAGAAAATATCAAATAAGATTGGAATGAATATTTGCTGTTGAGTCTCATTATAAAAAAATAATAATAAAATAAAAGGTGTGTAGTTATTTTAGTTAAGTCCATTGTCTCATTTCTATTCATTTATCATAGATATTAACTGAATATATAAATATGACTTACATCTACACATGTGGCTTATTTGTTTTCTGTGGACATATAGAACTGAGACATAAGAGGTTTCGGGTAATTAGTTTGATTATATCATTTCAGTGGAAATCTTTATCTTCTGAATACTTAAAATGATTTTTAAAGACATTGATTTCTGTAATATATATATATATATATATATATATCTATATATCTATCTATATATATATATATATATATATATATATA
>NC_068982.1:127925540-127934437 GCF_001194135.2 Octopus bimaculoides
AAATTTCATGAAAAAATATTCATTTTAATGAAAGTTATGACCTTCCAAAGTTGGTGGGTACAACTCTGTAGTTATGCCATCAATGTTTTGTAAATATACCACGATGTGAATGATTGTGTTCACTTGCACGTGTATATGTTTGAGAGAGGAAGAGGGGGAGAAATAAATAGAGATTGAGAGCAATGTGTATGTTGTTGTCACAGGTTATGTATGTGTGGTTGTGTGTGTTTTTACGTATCTATGTTATGAAAAATAGGTAAAGAATACTGAGATGAAAGTTTAATCTATGACGTTGTATGTATCACTTTCTCTCTCTCTCCCTCTCCTTCTTTTACTCTTACTCTCTATATTTTTATGTTGAGCGCGTGTGTAAGAATGGCATTCCAGGTAGAAGGGATGAAATATAAAAGTTGCTAGAAACAACAGCCAAATCTCCCTTAAATTACACAAAGTAAATGGAATTTTAAAAATCTAATTACTGCACTGGAAAGTTCACATCGAGAAAATTCCATTGATGTAAAGATTTTTACGAAAAAGTGGAAAATGTGGATTTCTATAAACTTTTAAAAAGGCTTCACACAAACACACAATTTCAGCTTTATATATTAAGATATATATATTTTATCTTTTACTGGTTTCAGTCAATAGACTGTGGCCATGCTGGAGCACTGCTTTGAAGAATTTTAGTTCAATGAATTGACCTTCACCCCACCAGTACTTTTCTTAAAGCCTGGTACTTATTCTATCATTCTCTTTTGCTGAACCGCTAAGTTACAGACACGTAAACGCACCAACACGGGTGATGGTGGGGGGTTAACACAAACAAACAAGAATACTCTTACACATATACCAGTGTGCTTAAGAAGTTTGCTTCTAAACTACGTGGCTTTGCGCTTATTTCTCCTACACAGACACTGTCAGCTGTTGTCTTCTACTATAGCCTTAATTTAACCAATGTCTTGTGTGTGTAATTTAGTAGACAGAAACTGTAAGAAATCTGTCATGTATGTATCTCTCTCTTTGTATAAGTGTAGGTGTTTTGCATGTGCATATTTTTTATTCCTTGTCTTAACATGTGTGTGCTAATAGCAAACAAAAAGTTACCATCATACAAATGGTGTCATTTATTTACAATCCTCTGTGAAAGCATTTCCAAATAATTGAGCTGGCCATTGCTTGAAGGATCAGGGTAAATATTACCATTACTTGGAAACAGGTGAGGGCTAACTATGGGAAGAGAATCTAGCTGTAGGAAAATCTGCCTCATCAAAGTTCATCTCATCTCTGCAATCATGAAAAAGGGATGTTAAAATGATGATGATGATGATGATTTCAAAACAGTTTTGATTAGCGAAATGTTGATTCTTTTTTATTCTTTTCTTTTATTTGTTTCAGTCATTTGACTGCGGCCATGCTAGAGCACCGCCTTTAGTCAAGCAAGTCGATCCCAAGACTTATTTTTTGTAAGCCTACTACTTATTCTATCAGTCCCTCTTGCCGAACTGCTAAGTGATGGGGACATAAACACACCAGCATCGGTTGTCAAGCGATGTTGGACACACACACACACACACACACACACACACATATATACAACAGGCTTCTTTCAGTTTCCGTCTACCAAATCCACTCACAAGGCTTTGGTCGGCCCGAGGCTATAGTAGAAGACACTTGCCCAAGGTGCCACACAGTGGGACTAAACCCGGAATCATGCGGTTGGTAAGCGAGCTACTTACCACACAGCCACTCCTGTGCCTATATATAAGAGTTTACTAGTGAGTGTGTGTGTGTGATTATATAATAAAATATTCTAAATATGCAATAATTTTTCTAAATATTATCCTGACTAGACATGTTCATTAATTAATACAAGAATCAGTAACTTATTTTTGTATTAGCCATTTTTGACTTTTTCTACATTTTCTCATGTTTCCATGTATATCATATCTTGCATTTAAAGATATCTCTGTATATTACTCTCTCCCCACATTCCCATCACTTTCAGTTCTTGTATAAGCAAAAATTGAACAAAATATGACAATAAAAGATTAACTAAAAACAGTTAACTGCTCTGTGGCTGAGGCTACAGAGCAGTGTAGCTAAGAATCACATGGTTTCAAGTTCTGTTCCACTGCACGACAACTTGGTCAAATGTCTTTTACTGTAGCCATGGGCCAACCAATGTCTTGTGAGTGAATTTGGTAGATGGAGACTGTGTGGAAGCCCATTGTATATATGTGTGTGTGTGAGAGAGAAAGTGAGTGAGTGCTTGTTTTTGATCCCCATCATTGCATGAAACCAGTGTTGGTTTGTTTATATCCATGCAATTTGGTAGTTTGGTGAAAGAGACTAATAGTATAAGTACCAGACTGGTACTTATAATAGTATAAGTACCAGTAATGGAAGTGATTTGTTTGACTAAACTCTTGAAGATGGTGACCCAGCCTGGCCAGTGTCCAATGACTGAAGCAAGGCTCACAGAGAACAGCTGAGTAACATATTTGTAGGTCATAGCTCACTTGTTGCTGACCTTTGAAACTTCCTGTTCTGTCTCCCATAACCTTTAGAACTTTGCTATTAAAATTAATATGTAATAAATAGGTTATATTTCTACAATACACAAAATATTTTGACTTTTTTTTTTATATAATTCCTAATACTATTTAAGTATAAAAATATTAAAAAATATTTTTTGTACACAGTAAATGGTTATGGGAGTCCAGTAGAGTAAAGTAGGGATCAAAGAGGCCCATGGGTAATAAATGGTTGAGAACCACTGCTTTAGAACATATATTTATAAACTTCAGTGTAATTTTATAACTACTCTTATCTATCCATTTCACATGCTCCTAAATTGACAGCTGAATCTTAAAATATATTCAAGCTTTCTTTTAAATCCAAATTCAATCTTTATTCTGGTTTTGCAATAATTATTTAATGTATATACACTGTTGATAGGCAAGTTACTACAGTATATATCCAGAGATAACATCTCTTATGGATATACTGTATTAAAAAAAATAATGCACTGTAGGGACTGCAGTATTTAGCCTATCAGTGATATATATACATTAATTATGATATACAGATGGCTATTGAAATTTTAATACTGCCTCAATTGTGTTTAGCAGATTTTTCTTCAGCTGACTGGCTGTTCACAACACCAGTGAATGTTTTATTTACTGTTTACTTTATATGAAGTAACAAGTTCTCAACTAAGCATGTGGCTGGTTGTGAGTACATGTCATTGAAAAGGCCCCAAAAGGTCAAAATGCATCTCAGCTTTTCTCTGATTGCTGCTGCAATGATTTTCATTTCCCTTCAATATTTATTGCAATTTTAACATATCATGTCCATAAGAGATGTCATCTGAGAACAAATACCACAGTAACTAGCCTGTGTATACATTGAATATGATACATAGACAGCTTAATCTATTTTGATTAAATTTATATGAACACTTTTCGTTTGACCTTTACCATTTTCTTAGATTTGTGAACTTTGATGACAGATATATAAATCTGGATGAATATGTTTCACCAATCTGTTGAATATTACTGTGGAAACAATGTTTGTCCTTTAGTCTATAACCTGTCAATATATACACATTTGTTTTAGAAGCAGTGAGAGATAAGGTTAAGGATTCGTGGCATGTCTGTTTGAGGAAGTAAACCTTCGTTTCATTAGCCTTAAGATCAATAATGATGAATCAAATCACTCAAATATATGTCTCTTAACTGAAATAAATATATTTAATTCGTTTAACATGTATTCTTCCCCATTTTTTATAAACAGCAATATTATTTACTGAGGTAATATTACTGTAGAGCAAGAACAGTGTATGATTATAGCACCTATCTATCTATCTATCTATCTATCTACGTATCTATCTATCTATCTATCTATCTATCTACGTATCTATCTATCTATCTATCTATCTACCTACGTATCTATCTATCTATCTCTCTATCTATCTGTCCAGCTATCTACATATATACATTTTACATATGCATGCATGCACACACACACACACACACACACATACATTATATATATATATATTATAAATATATACATATTTGTGTGTGAGTGTACCTTTCTTTGATCGTTTCATTTCTCTAGGTAAGATTGAGAAATCAGCCTACATTAATGAACCTTTTCACCTTCCTTTCTTTAATGCATTCAATGGAATTTGGAACGAATTTCCCCTTTGCTCTTCATGCCTACCGACCTTGTAGTCATATTTCTAAGCTATAAGTGTTTCCTTCCTGTCACTTACTTTGTTCTCTTTTTATCTGCTATTGCCTACACTGCTTCAGCATCTCGCTACCTTATTGATCCATTGCAAGTAGAGCAATGCAATACTTGAAAACACAGTTTGGGCCAACATAGTTTCACTTCAAATATGTTAAATGTCACCTATGTTTTAATATATTATGTAAATTTCTAAATATGCAATGAGAGTTTTCTTTATGTATTATACTCACTAATCATATTTATTAATTAGTGTCACCTTCTTGCCATTTCATATTAGATGATGAAGAAAATCTTGCTGCTTCAATAATCTGCATATTCTTTAACTATAAGTTTTCTGCTTTTGCACTAATTATCTTATCTAAATGCCACCTTCTGTGTCATTTCTCTACTTCTACACTAGTTGCCTTATATTTTTAAATACCACTTTCTGTGTCATGATAATCTATAGCTTATACTTATATACCTCTTGTTACCAACTGAACTCTGTTATAACTATTATTTGTGATGAATGAGTTCATGAGTCTGAAATGACAATGGTATAGAAACATGTGTCATGATGTTAATATATCATTTGCTTTTTTTTAAATTACACATATATGTAGTCATTACCTTTTTATTTATTTTCATTAAAAGCTTAAACCATTCTTAGTTTGAAATTTATGTGTTAATTGTTATTGTCCATTTTCTAAGTTCAATTGATGCTCTCATCAGCTTTATTCTTTAACCTTTTCTAATTCAATTAAATAACTATTACATGTGTATTGCTGTGGACTTAATTAACTGCATATCATAAATTATGGCATATATCTACGAAAGGAATCATTACAATTAATATTGTTGCTAATATTGATCAATTATGATAAATTGTTCAGTGATTTTCATTTACTTTTATTAAAGATAACAAAACGCAATCTTACTAGTTGTCTCGTTATTGTAATTATGAGTTTAATACTTCCACATTGAGCAAGAATCAACTTACAATAATCTGGCTTGCAGTTTTGATTTAGCCTTCAGGACTTCAGTTTTTTTTTCTACATTTTGAAACTTCTACTCGCAGGACTACTTTTTGCGAATAGCTATATTACGAGGTGGTGTTTAATTGATTTTGTTGTTTAGATAAGACAGTCAATAATGAGTTCATGAAAGGTTGATTGATTGATTCAAAAGTTGTTTATCTATTTAGCAATTATATAGTATTCATTCTTGCTTGAGAAGAAAAAAAATATTCTCATTGGTAATAGATGTTGACTGCAGATTGCAAATTAACCAGTTGTTAATGGTATGGACACCATTTCATTTTCAATCTTTACGTCTAAATAAGTTATTCCAGATGTTTCTAAGAATTTCAAACATCTGAATAGAATGGCAGCTGTTTTAGGAGTTAACTATTTCAAAGTTCATTTCAAGAAAACCACTTACTATCTTAATATTTGACCTCTAAAAAAATGCATATCAATTCATGATTTCCAGCCATGTGGTTTTGTGTTTTGTCCTTCTATACAGCATCTTGGGCAAGGGTTTTCTACTATGGCCATGGGCTAACCTAATCCTTCTGAATGGATTTGTGGTTATTAACAAGCACCACTGTGATACGAGCTGTGTTGTTCATGGAAATACGTGCCTGGCCATAGGAAATATTACCTTACCTGGAAACAAGTGAGGCTATAGAAAATCTACCTCAATAAATTCCATCCGAACTATGTAAACATGGAAAAGTGGACATTTAATGATGTTAATGATACATTTGCAATCTTCTTGTTTCATTCATATTGCTAATGTCCCTAAGAAAAGGCTGAATGTCACAAATCTAAAGGAATGCTCTTGTGTAAAATCTAAAATTTTTATGCAATGAGTAACTGGGAAAACAAAACTAAAGAAAATAAATGAACCTAAGATGAATAAAATATTTTTTTATCATTTCTGTTTATACTAATGCATATAAATTTTGATGAATTTATTGTTTATTTACATTTGACGGATATTTGTCTTCATCTTGTCTGTTGTTAATACATTATTACCTCCACAGAGGTAATAATGTATTTATTAAAGATGAAGCATTAGCTATTTTAGCTATTCACCTAATCTAGATTCATATAAAAATGTCATTTATCCTTTACTTGTTTCAGTCATTGGACTGCGGCCATGCTAGGGTACTGCCTTGAAGGGTTTAGTCAAACAAATTGAACTCCAGCACTTCTTTCTAAAGTCTGGTACTTATTCTATCAGTCTCTTTTACCAAACTGCTAAATTGTGAATATGCTAACTGATTTTGGTTGTCAAGTGGTGGGGTGATACACACACACACACATACATACATACACAAGCTTATACAACATAAATACACGCACACACACACGCACGCACACACACACACGCACACACACACACACACACACACACACACACAAAACAAGCTTCTACATAGTTTTCTTCTACCAAATCTACTCAAGGCTTTGGTCGGTCTGGATCTATAGCTGAAGATACTTGCCCAAGCTGACATACAGTGGGACTGAACCCCATACCACATGGTTGCAAAGTGAACTTCTTAATTACACAGCCATGTCTATATTTTAAAAGTATTCTCATCATATTTGAAAACCCTAAATCTAGAAAGAAAATACATTAAGGAAATAAGAAAATACATTAAGAAAGTCAGTTAAAGTAGGTGGGCAGATGTAAACTGTTGGCTTTCAAAAATCATAAGTTTCCAAATCAAATCAGTCTCTATCAATAATCTTATATTTTCTTGCTGGAAGTATGTGTGTGTGTTTTTTTTTTAATATTTCCCATTGACATGCTTTCGTATCAAATTGATCTTCTTGTATTATTATGGGCAGTGAAAAGGTGGTGAGCTGGCAGAATTGTTAGCACACTGGATGAAATGAAATACTTAGTGGTGTTTCGCTCATCGCTATGTTCTGAATTCAAATTTCGCTGCGGTCGACTTTGCCTTTCATTCTTTTGGAGTCGATAAATTAAGTACCAGTTGCATACTGGGGTCGGTCTAATCAACTAGCCCGCTCTCCCCAAATTCCAGGCCTTGTGCCTATAGTAGAAAGGATTATTATGGGCAGTGAAAAGGCAGTGTGCCAGCAGAATCATTAGCAGCAGCATTTCTTCCAGCTTCATGTTCTGAGTTCAAATTCCATTGAGGTCAACTTTACTTTTTGTCCTTTTCGGATCAATAAAATAAGGACCAGTCAAACACTTGGATTGATGTAATCAACTCTCCTTTCCCTCAAAATTGCTGGCCTTGTGCTAAATTTAGAAAGGCAATGAAGATTTCTCTTTTTTTTTTAATGTATTTACATTTCCCCAGAAAGCTAAAACGAATTATCACATGATATTATTTAATTTAACTTCCTTTTTTTACTTCAATATGTTCATTAAGTTTACATGCTAATTAGATAATGGAAATTTAGTGCAAAAACAAAAAAGAAATGAAATAAAAATAACACCTAATACAAGGTCTAAAGTTAGTTAAGGAGTATGGGTGAGTTAAGGGGTGAGGCCAGCTAAAAACTGACAAGTCTTCCAAAATTAAATCTTTGCACAACATTTTTGTTGTTGTTATTTTCTTTTTTCCTACCTTCCTTTTCTTTGTTGTGTAAAGTATGTTAATCAACAATTGTCTTGCAATGACAGTAAACATGCTAATTTCTTCATTGTCACCATTTCATATCAATGTTATTTCAACATTACAAGTCATTTTCTTTTCTGTTGACTTTGGAGAGTAAACTTCCTTCCTTTCTCACAGGTAAAATTGAATTCATTTGATGTTTTCCTTTCTTCTTTCTTTTTTTTTTTTTGTTACTTGCTTCAGTCATTGGATTGCAGCCATGCTGGAGCACCATCTTGAAAGGTTTTGTTGAGCAAATTGACTCCAGTACTTATCTTCAAAGTCTGGTACTTATTCTATTGATATCTTTTGCCGAATTGCCTAGTTACAGGGATGTAAATAAACCAATGCCAATTGTCTGGTGATGGGCGGAGGGTGATATACACAAAGACCTGTCAAGCCAAGTGAGATCATAGTCATGGCCGATGCCAGTGTTTCATATCTGGCACCCATACCAGTGGCACATAAAAAGCACCCACTACACTATTGGAGTGGTTGGCTTTAGGAAGGGTATCCAGCCGTAGAACTCATTCTAAATCAGACTGGAAGCTGGAGCAGCTTCCCCTCCCAGCTTACCAGTTTTCAGTCAAACCATCTAACCCATGCCAGCATGAAAAACAGACATTAAATGATAATGTGTATTTATATATATATATATATCGTGGAGGCGCAATGGCCCAGTGGTTAGGGCAGCGAACATAGGATTGCGGTTTCGATTCCTAGACCGGGCGTTGTGAGTGTTTATTGAGCGAAAACACCTAAAGCTCCACAAGGCTCCGGCAAGGGATGGTGGCAAACCCTGCTGTACTCTTCCACCACAACTTTCTCTCACTCTTTCTTCCTGTTTCTGTTGTACCTGTATTTCAAAGGGTCAGCCTTGTCACACTGTGTCTCGCTGAATATCCCCGAGAACTACATTAAGGGTACACGTGTCTGTGGAGTGCTCAGCCACTTGCACGTTAATTTCACGAGCAGGCTGTTCCGTTGATCGGATCAACTGGAACCCTCGACGTCGTAAGCA